>NW_012101399.1:4649948-4676977 GCF_000951045.1 Mandrillus leucophaeus | reverse complement strand
TGTGTGTGTGTGTGTTTGTTTGTTTTTTTGGTTTTTTTGGGTTTTTTTTGAGACGGAGTCTTGCTCTGTCGCTCAGGCTGTAGTGCAGTGGCACCATCTGTGCTCACTGCAAGCTCCGCCTCCTGGGTTTACACCATTCTCCTGCCTCAGCCTCCTGAGTAGCTGGGACTGGGACTACAGGTGCCCGCCACCACGCCTAGCTAATTTTTTATATTTTTAGTGGAGACGGGGTTTCACCATGTTAGCCAGGATGGTCTCGATCTCCTGACCTCGTGATCCGCCCACCTTGGCCTCCCAAAGTGCTGGGATTACAGGCATGAGCTACTGCGTCCGGCCCAGGAAGAATAAATTCTTATATTCTGTCACACCATAGGGACACTATAGCAAATAACAATGTATTGTGTATTTCAAGTTATCTAGAAGAGCTGTCGAATGTTGTCATCATGAAGAAATGAGAAATGTTTAAAATGATAGGGTAATTGCCCTGATTCGATCATTGTACTATGTATACATGCATTAAAACATCACATTGTACCTCATAAATGTGTAATTATTGTATGTCAATTATAAATTTAAAATCAAAAATGTTTTAAACACTCAGTTGCAGAGTTTACTGGTAAATACTTCACTGTAATAAAGCATCTCTCACAATGTATCTCTGAAGAAACATTCTCAGATTTAGCTTTTCAACCTGTATATGTAAACTCTTCACAATGTCACAATGGTAAAATTAAAATAGTTAAAAATCATGCTTTAGATGTAAAAACTAGATTATAGGGTTTACTGGTAAACATTAAATTCACTGTAATAAATAAGCTCACAATGCATCTCTGAAGAAACATGCCCAAACTTAGCTTTTCAACCTTTGTATATAAACTCTGCCATAAGTCGCAATGGTCAAAACCATGGTTAAAAAGCATGTTCTAAACACTTGATTACGGAGTTCACTGATTGTTAAACAGTTCAATTCACTGTAAGAAAGCAGCTCAAAATGCATCTCTGAAAAAAAAAAAAAATGAGGATGTAGAAGGATTCTTAGATCTTTACGTCTGAAAAGACCACTGAAAATCTTTCTTGTCCTGCCTCAAATCTTTTAGCAAATAGTGTTTTTAATCCCGTCCACCTGACTTTTTATCTTTGTGTGACCCCAAGAGTTTTAGTGAATTGCCCAATGACTTAAACATTGAATATAGTAGAGGATGAACTACAGTTCACATATCTTAATTTTTAATGCATCATTCATCCTCCCTTACTGTAGCTTCCTCCTACCAACTATACTCAGAGTATTGAGTAGGTGCTTTGGAACGGTTAAGTGATGGCTTGCACTCTGAAGGAGCTTACGATGTAAATGAGGAGATAAGATGTGAAAGTGTATAAACATAGCATAAATATACCGTAGACCTTGTCATTGCCAAAACCACACTTACTCCATAATTTCAGTGTTAATGTGTTCCTTCTCTAATCACTACCTGATGCCTCTCCATCTTACTCTGTTCAACAACCCTTAGACTCTGTTGGACCTGTGACCCATTGTTCCTACTGCTTTTTAATTGTTTCTTGTCCTCTGGTGTCCTTGGTTCTCTCCTTACCTTGCTTAAATTTTGTGGTCCATCATTGTCATCCTTCTCTTGGGCACTTTGTCAGTTCTCTTGGCCCTTTCTCACTTAATTGTACTTGTTTGACTAACCAAATCCTGATTAAATCCATCTCGTCATCATTTTGGTACCAGAGCCCAGTATGTAGGGGAAGAAAACACATACCCATGCTGAATAGTGCCTCTGTAAATTCGTGAGCACTAATCTTCATGCTGCCAGACAGTCATATTCCTGTTTTTCCAGTTAGCAAACCAGAAACCTTAGGGTTATTCTCAGCTACTGATTCTCTCACACTGTAATCTGATTCCAGAGTAAATTCCATAGGTCTAACTTTAAAATATATCTAGAATCTAATGACTTTTCACCATGTCTGTAACTACCACTGTGGTCCAAGCCACCATTATCTATCACCTGGATTTTTGTAATAGTATCCTAATGGACTCTCCCTGCTTACTTCTTACCCTCTTTAGTGTATTTTCAGCCAGTATTTCTATAAAAATGTGAGTCAGATCATATAACTCGTGTTTAATTAGTTCCCATCTCATTCAGAGTAAAATCAAAGCCTTTATAAGCGGCCTATGAATTCTGTATCGGGGTCAGTAAAATTTTTTCGGTATAGAGTCAGATGGTAAATATGTTAGGGTTTTTAGGGCCATATAGTTTCTCTTACAGCTATTCAGCTCTGTTGTAATGTGAATGTAGCCATAGACGATGATACTTTATTTACAAAAACAGAAAGGCCGTGGGCTGTAGTTTGCTGACCTCTGTAGATCCGATGCCCCCATTACCTCTGATTTCATTAATCTTTTTTCTTTTGCTCATTTTGCTTCCGTTGTTTCTGGAACCTGTGAGTCATACTTCCAGCTCAGGACTGTCACATTTGTAGTTTCTTTGCCTAGAACATTTTTCCTCAAGTAACTGGTTCAATCCTCATCCTTTAGGTCGTCACTTAAACTTTCTCCGTGAGGCTTTCTTTAGCCCTCCTAAAATTGCAACCATTTCCCCTGTCCTCCCGCCCCCTACTTTCCTGCTTTATTTTTCTTAAACTTATCAGCATCCAGTATGCTATATATTTTATTTATCTTGATTTATTTTTCTCTCCTCTAGAATATAATTTCCTTGAAGGGAAGGACTTTGGCTCTTTTTTCACTGTCATATCCCTAGTGCTTACAGTAGTGCCTCAAGTAGGTGCTCAAAAAACATGTCAGATGAATGAGGGCTGACAACAGGATCAAGGGCTGAGAACAGGAGCACTCCATTATGCTAGTGGCACCAGCCCGACTGGACTGTAAGGGTAGACCTTAAACCACCTGAGATCTAGAAGCAGATGTTATCAGTGTAGATTAAAGGTAACAACTGGACAGAGAGAGAGCAAAACAGCAAGTATTAGCTCTCATACTCTAGACACTTCCCACTCCTATTGGTTGGGAGACTTCTAGAAAGTCACCAAAAAGGGAGGGGTGAGCCTGGCCAGTTGGTAGGTGGGTGTTATTCATTCAGTGGAGTAGGAACAACCTCTGAATGAGATTTCATTTAGGACCGCCCGGGTGGGTTATAGGAAAATTTTGTTACAGCAGAATTTGGTTATGTGGATAAAATGGTCGAGATTATTCTAAGTAGAGAAATAGTTGAAACATAAGATACATAGGCAGGAGAGCACATTTAGAGGCAGTAAAGAGGTTTGTTTAATTGAGTTGGTATTTAATATGAGAGAATAGAGGAAGATAAATCCAGCAAGATAATTTAAACTTTTTAAATGAGAAAACTGGAAGCCATTAAAAGCTTTTAAGTAGGGAATTGACATGATCAAGATGATGCTGCTACCTTTGAGAGTCAGTTTGGCAGTACTCTACGGGGAGGAGCTAGGGAGACCATAAACATTTAGGAAGCTGCTATAAATTGTATACTCTAAGGGCCTGAATGCAGACAAACACATTAGGTGTGAAAAGCACAAAAGTGTCTATTTCCCTTTATAGCTATTATGGGGAAGAATCAATGGGACTAGCTGTGAGTAGAAAAGGACCAAAAAAGGTTTGAAGATAACTGATTTATTTAGCTTATGTGCCTAAGGAAATGATAATACTACATCCTTTTTCAAACCCTAAATGCGCACATCTGAGTTGCTCCTATAATGTATTGCCTTCCTGAATTACACTGACATAATTTTGATTTTACTCCCAAAAGAAGCTTATAGAAACAAAACTTTTAAAGTGAAATTGTTACTGCACCAGTAGAGAGTTGTTAACTGGTCAATTCAGAGAGAAAAACTAATCAACTCTAGGCTGGATATTATTTATTTTTTAAATTAAAAAAAAATTTGTTTAAGACAGAATCTTGCTCTGTTGCCCAGGCTGGAGTGCAGTGGCACCATCTCAACTCACTGCAACCTCCATCTCCCAGGTTCAAGCAATTTCCGGCTAATTTTAGTATTTTTAGTAGAGATGGAGTTTCACCACGTTGACCAGGCTGGTCTCGAACTCCTGACTGCAAATGATCCTCCCACCTCAGCCTCCCAATGGATGTTATTTGTTACTCTTAAAACTTGTTGCTTGTTTTGGAGGGGGAAAAGACCCAGAAGTAGAATAAAGAACCACACTGTTGAGATCTTTGCCCGAACAAAATAGGGTGTATAGGAAGGGAAATAACATTGGATAGGTACCAGGGAGCCAGCTGATGGGAGTGTTATAAGCTCAGCGTCTGTGCGTTTGGTCTTAATATGAAGGAGAACAACTTAAAAATCATGTAGAGGATGGAGTTGTAATGCAGAAGAGATGATTGGGAGGGCTTCATTTTGAATGAAAACCAGAATGTAATCTATAAGGTGTCCTATTAAATGAAAATAGAGTAAAGGCTGAAATCAAATACTACTATGTTGTTACAAAGCAATAGCAGCTTGATTTGTAAGTAACCTTTTGCATAAAGTGAAATATGTTAGAAATGAGCAATTGCCTCAGGATTCAAAGACTAAAGAACTGATCAGCAAGGCTGACCTGAAGGATTTTCTTTTTTTTTTTTTTTAATTGAGATGGAGTCTTGCTCTGTCCCCCAGGCTGGAGTGCAGTGGCACAGTCTCAGCTCACTGCAGCCTCCACCTCCCGGGTTCAAGTGATTCTCCTGCTTCAGCCTCACGAGTAGCTGGGACTACAGGCGCGTGCCACCACGCCCAGCTAATTTTTTATATTTTTAGTAGAGACAGGGTTTCACCGTATTAGCCAGGATGGTCTTGATCTCCTGACGGCGTGAGCCACCACACCTGGTTGGGTTTTCTTTAAACAGTATTAAGAAGTACAGATAGTACAGAGGCAGAGAAGAGAACTTCAAATATTGTCATATTTACCTAACTTTAGTGCTGTTTGAAAGGCAGGTAGTGAACTTTAGAAGGCCAGTTATTGAAATATTTGTTACTTAAATAGTAATCTCCTAGTCCTAAAACATTTTATGTGTTTTAAATAATAAAATACAAAAATGGATACTACTGTATTGAACAGCTCCTGAATATTATTACTAGTGTCAAGACCAGCCATCTCCCTCTGCCAGCTTTGTTCTTGAAAACAGAAAGAATGTTACACATTTTAATGTAGTAAGTGGGCCAAGAGAGTTCTAAAAAGTACAGTTTTAAAATTCATCTCCAATGTCTAAAAACACACATTAGCTTCGTTTTCTTCTTCCTTTTCTATGTGAAATCTGAGTAAACTTACTGTTGATTTGCTTCTCATAGAATAGTGTTGACCTTTTCTCGTAGTTGCAGTGACCTATATTTAAGTTAAAACTTGAGCCAGCTAGTATAAGAAACAAATTTGCTTTTAATTAGTTAAATATAGTTAATATAAGAAGTAAATTTATGGCCTGGCACAGTGGCTTACACCTGTAATCCCAGCACTTTGAGAGGCCAAGGCAGGTAGATCATGAGGTTAAGAGATCGAGACCATCCTGGCCAACATGGTGAAACCCTGTCTCTACTAAGAATACAAAAATTAAGTGGGCATGGTGGCACACACCTGTAGTCCCAGCTACTCGGGGGGCTGAGGCAGGAGAATCGCTTGAACCTGGGAGGCAGAGATTGCAGTGAGCCGAGATCACACCATTGCACTCCAGCTTGGCGACAGAGTGAGACTCCATCTCAAAAAAAAAAAAAGGTAAATTTATTTTCATTTGAGTAATTAAATATTTCATATATATCAACTGATGCTTTTTCATTAGGCTTTAAATGTTGTAATGATATGATTCTTTTTAAAATCGGAACCCCTGCTCCCACTTCCCTGCTGGAAGAAACCATACATGTAGCAGCATTATGTGAGAGACTTGTCTTGATGGATGAGAATAATTTCTAATTAATCTTTTTTCCTTTATTTGTTGTAGAAAGGGCGTCAGATCTTCAAGATTTTTACTTTTGAGGAAAAAAATTATAGAACTTTCAGATACCACCACAATCTTCCTTTCATCCTTAGGAAGAACTTACTTAACTACATATCAATAAAATAGACTCTGGAGAATAGTTTCAAGTTCTGACCTTACATATTGCCACTAACTGGTTTACATTACGTGTCTAGGCTTCAATTTCTTTGTCTCTTTAAAGTGGAATAATAGTACCTACCTTACAGAGTAAGGTTTTTAAATGAAAAAAAGCATTCACAGCACAGTGCCTGCTCCATAAGTACTCAGTAAAGGTTAATTGCTATCGTTATTAATGTGAATATTGTTAAAATCTGATTAGATTCAAAAAGGATTATTAGAGGAAGTGGCCTTAAGACTGGTTCTCCGGAAAGACTACGCGGGCAGAGGTATTCAAAGCAGGGAGAACAGCATATGCAATGTCAGGGAGTCATCAGAGGTCAGAGAAAGCTGGTCTAAGAAATGAGATGAGGCTAGAAGGGTTGCTTGGAGCCAGATTCTGAAGGACCTTGTGTAGCTTACATGGGAATGTGTACTTCTTGTTGAAGTGACCAAAAGGGAACTAAATGAGACATTTCAGTAGGAGACTAACAAAATAAGATAATTCTCATGGCAGTTGGAGGATGGACTAATTTATGTTTCATCATTGTTAAGAATGTGGAAACTGATTCCATTGTCTGGGAAGTTACACAAGGAATGGAGAAGAGGATCTAGGCAAGAAAAATATTTCTGATGTAAATAAGATTTGATTACCAATTGGAAATAATCTTTCTTGTTTTTAAAGACTGCAAAGAAATGAGTCTCAAGAATATCCCTTTTGAAAGTTATGCAGATTAACTTTATGCCTTTACATTTTTATTTAATGTTTTATTCTATTTCATTTTATTTTTAGAGACAGGGTCTTGCTCTGTTGCCCAGGCTTAAGTGCAGAGGCATGATCATAGCTCACTTCAGCCTCAAATTCCTGGGCTCAAGTGATCCTCTTACCTCAGCCTTCTGAGTAGCAAGGAACACAGGTGCATGCCACCATACCTGGCTAACTTTTTTATTTTTTGTAGACACAGGGTCTCACTGTGTTGCCCAGGCTGGTCTTGAACTCCTGCCTCAGCCTCCTAAAGTGCTGGGATTACAGGCCTGAGCCATCATGCCCAGCTTATTATTTAATTTTTTAAAAGATCCTACCTTTACATGGTTGAAAACCCAAAAATGTATGAAAAGGTAGAATGAAAAAATTATTCTTATCTTCATCTTTCATCTGCCTAGCTCCTATAAACTGCCCATTCTGTAGGTAAAATGTCTGTTAATTTCTTTGCAACCTTCAGGAAAAATAATTATGCATGTTCTCTTTCAAAAAAGAATATAAAATTAAGAGTAAAAGTAAGAGATTTTATAACTCAATTGTACTGCATAAATTTTACCAAGACAGAATCATTTTTGAAAGTTTGAGGCTGTTTAGCAACAAGCAATTCATATTAATGTTTATTATGTCAGTAGAATGTGGTTTGTTCTTTTAACAATGGTATTGCTATTGTGATGGAATAATCTATAATTTTATACTGAATTCAAAACATTTAGCAGTGTCTTAGTGGTAAGATGCTATAGCTCATATTGTTCCTGTGTTGCCAATATGGGAAAAAGATAACCTTTTTAATATTGTGTTTGTGCCTCTGTCCTTTTTGGAGTCAGAGTCAGTGCAAGTACATACACAGGAGTAAATAGTAATAGATATAGATCTAGTTATAGTAACTTGTAAGATCTTAGAATTAAACTTATGGTACTTAAGAAATTTGGCTGGGTATGGTGGCTCACACCTGTAATCTCAGCACTTTGGGAGCCCAAGGTGGGAGGATCGCTTGAGCCCAGGAGTTCAAGACAAGCCTAAGCAACATGGTGAAACCCTGTCTCTTCAAAACATACAAAAAAAATTAGCTGGGCGTGGTGGTGTGCACCTGTAGTCCCAGCTACTCGGGAGGCTGAGGCAGGAGAATCCTTGAGTCCAGGAGGCTGAGGCTGCTGCCAACTATGATCACAACTCTGTACTCTAGCCTGGGTGACAGAATAAGACCTTGTCTCGGAAAAAAAAAAAGCAAACCAAATAAAACAACAACAAAATTCATTGGTGCTGCTTCTTGTTTGGTGGTAAAAAAAAAAAAAAAAAAAAAAATCCAAATGGGAGTTTAGTACATCTATGCCTACAATTTGCAAGAATTTTGGTTGCAGTCTAGGCCAATAATGTATCCTCTTTATTTAGAAGGAGTTGACTTTGCTCAAGCAGTTTTAGCATTGTATTATTCACTTAATTATGCGTCATCTGTGTGCAGCCTACATTTCTCTTTATCACAAATTGCCTTTACAAACAATTGAGGTTTACTAATTAAATATTGAATATTCTCATCTAACTTCATTTTCTTCAAGTAGCGTATGTCAGTGAGGTAGGAATTAGGGGCAAGATATATTTGTCTAACTTCAAACCTAAGATGGTGTGCTTGTAATAATATATTTTTGATTGAGGTGTTTTTGCACTGTCATCATACTGACTAGAGTCAGATTCTTAGTTGGCACATCCAGGTGCTCCAACTTTGTGTGACCTAGATAGAAAACATATGGAGGTTTGTGTGTATTTTTAGCACATGTTAAGCTTTCGGCCTAAGGGCAAGATTTACAAAAACCTTCGGGAAGTGAAAAGAAAATCTCTGTTTTTGAAAATAACATAGAATTGATGATACGGTAGAGAAAGCAATCTGAAAACTGTATTCTGGATTCCCAGTATTCCCAGTTTTTATTCATCACATTTTATAGTTTCATTTTTTAATGGTGGATCCTGTTTTGAAAATGAATCTTAGTTGCCCAATGAGAAGATTTTATTTGTTGGCAGACCACTATCATTTATTACTAGCCCAAGTGTAACTAGTTTAGAAAATGCTCTTAAATTAACCCCTTGATCTGATGCAATAATTGCCTAGTGTGAAATAATGCTCCCAGACTCCTAGCGTGTTTACTTTAAAGTAAAATCACATTGCATAGTTCTCATGTTTCACAGCTTTTTCTAGGACCCATTTCCTGAAGTGATCTTTCTGCGGTTCTGTATACTAACTATTCAGCAGGTCAGGCAGTGAAATAGCATCCTTGCATTAATCAGCAGCTAAGATTTATATCTGTATCTAAGACATCACTCTAATATAAACTAAAATAAACAAGATGATGTTTATGTTAGTAATACCGCAGGCTTTTAGCTATATTCAGTGCAGGAATTTTAAAACATTGGTTTTTTGAAATATTTCCTTGAATGCTTTATTTTAAAAGTGTCAATATCAGAGAGTTAGCATTCCTTTAAAGAGGTACGCTTTTTGTGAATAAGGTTTTTTTGTTTTTCATTTTTGGGGGGGCTCTCGCTCCGTCACCCAAGCTGGAGTGCAGGGTGAGCCACTCCCACCTCAGCCTCCTGAGTAGCTGGGACTACAGGTGTGTGCCACCATGCCCAGCTAATTTTTAAATTTTTATAGAAACAGGGTCACACTGTGTTGCCCAGGCTGGTGTTGAACTCCGGACCTCAAGTTATCCTCCCACCTTGGCCTTGTGAATAAGTTTTTATGGTTCAGCTATTCTTTGTCATTAGGAACTTCTGATGTGGAAAGTATGAAGCAGGGGACATTTCATTTCCTATAATTGCAGATTATTCAGAACCTTATCTACTTCCTTTTATTTTGAACGTTGTTCCTTAAATTATTAGCTGTTGGCTGGCTTAAAACTAGAGCCATAATAGCAGAAGCCAGTAGTTTGCCTTTCTAGAGTGCGTGTGCACGCGAAGATTACAGTCTGGCAGTTCTTCAAAAAACATGGAGCTACTATGTGACCCAGCAGTTCCACTCATAGGTCTATACCCAAGAGAAATGAAAACATATGCCAACACAAAAACATGAACATGCGTGTTTATGGCAGCATCAGTTATAAAAGCCAAAAAGTAGAAACAACTCAAACGCCCATCAACTCATGAAAGGATAATTCAAATGTATTATTTACAATGGAATATTATTCAGCCATTTAAAAGGAGTGAAGTACTGATATAAATAAACTTGAAAAGGTTATGCTAAGTGAAAGAAGCCAGTCAAAGCCCATATATTGTATGATTCCATTTATATGAAATATCCTAAGTGGGCAAATTTTATAGAGAGAGAAGCTAGATTAGTGATTGCAAAGGGATAGGAGTCACTGATGATGGATATAGGATTTCTTTTTGGACTGATAAAATTGTTCAAAGATTAAATCATGCTGTTGGTTGCACAGCTCTGTAAATAATCCAAAAACCATTGAATTGTAAATTTAAAGTGGGTGAATTGTAGAGTGTATGAATTATACTTTAAACTGTTATGTTAAAAAGAAAGAAAAGGAAAGATTGGTTTGGATTTCCTTAAGTCAAGTAGTAGACAAAAAGTGTAATTTTAACAGGTATGGTGATGTGACAACTAGCAGCCTTATCTTTAAAAACAAAGAGCTAGTTTTCAACTCTACTGGGGTTACTTTTTCCTAGGAAAAAAAAAATGTGTTTATTTGCTCATTCCTTTAACAAGTAAGTATTTAGTGGGCTTTGCTAGGTGTCTGGTACTGTTCTTGGTACCAGAGACTCAACAATCAACACTGAACAAGCTGAACTCATCATCTCCTGCCACCAATCCTGCTCTTGTGAGTTTCTTATCTTGTTGAGTGTTACTATCACCATTCCAGTTTCCCAGGTCGGAAATCTGGGAGGCATTCGTGATTCTTCTCTTTTTATTCCCTCTCCACATAAAGTCAGTCATCAAGCCCATTTTGTATCCTTTAGTCTGTCCCTATTTTCTGTTTTCCTCCTACCAGAGTGGTGGTTCTGTTAACACAGCCCGATAATTCTCAGCCGCAGTGTATTAATACTAGTAAAGTACCAAAGTTTGCAAATGGTTTATTTTAAAAAACAAACAAACAAAAAAATAACATAAGGGAATAATCCTGTCAATGTCACTTTCACTGACTTGCATTCCACTGAACTTTTGCAAGAGGAAGAGAAAGCTGTAGCATGATAGCTAGTATACTAGGAATTAATTACACATAGTCCTCAGGTCACCTATCGGAATATTTTTTGAATGTGAACTTTCAGTTTTGCATGTCGTTCGTGAAAGTTGAGAGTCTCTGAGTTGGAGGAATACGATCACTTTTTTTTTTTTTTTTTTTTGAGACAGAGTCTCTCTCTCTCTGTTGCCCACGTTGGAGTGCAGTAGTACGATCTCAGCTCACTGCAACTTCCGCCTCCTGGGTTCAAGTGATTCTCCTGCCTTAGCCTCCTGAGGAGCTGGGATTATGGGTGCCCGCCACCACGTCTGGCTAATTTTTTTATTTTTAGTAGAGATGGGGTTTCACCATGCTGGCCAGCTGGTCTTGAACTCCTGACCTCAAGTGATCTACCTGCCTCTGAAACCTTTTTTCAGTGAACCAAACTAATGAAACTGAGTAATACAATTCTGCTATTTTATACCTCCTCCATAATCTTCAAATATTTAAATCACTGTCATTTTGCTTTCAACAAAAGACCTCCTTTCTGCATTTTAGAACAAAGGGGAACTTTCTCAGCCTCTAGCCACTGAGTCTCCAAACCTACTTGCTAGTGTACCCATTCTTCCCCTTCAGTTTCCTGGTCAAATGTGTCCTATTCCTGCCTCCAGTTATTTCCCTGTCTGCTTGCATTTCCCAGCCAGACTTTCTGAAACACTTGTTTCAGAAAAGTTCTTTTTTTTATATCCTTCCCATAGTCACTATCCAAATTGGTTCCATTTACTTCTCTAGAACTGCTCTCACACTCTTGATTGCCATTTAGCCAACCATGTCTGTTCCTACCATACTCGCTCAACATTGGAAACATATGATGACTACTTTCTTCAAAAACATCCTTATTCTGTGTACCACACTTTGCTGCTGCCCTTTCTGCCTCTGTGACCACTCGTTTTAGGTTCCTCTTCTTCCTCCGTCTGCCCCTTTAATGTTGATATTGATGTTTTCTCCCAAGCCCTTTGCACAGTTTCCTCCAGACTTAGGAATTGCTAAGTGAATTTGTTGAATTCTACCTGTACTGGTGATGGGATTTGACTGAAGAAATTGCAGTATGTGAAATCCGATTATGTACTTCAAAGCCAAACCTTGCTCTAGTCTCTCTGGACCGTGATTCTCTTAAAATCTACCCCATGTTGACCTAAAAGGAAGAAGCGGAAGCAGAATTAATATAGAGAGTTTATTTGGACCAGCATTGAAGACAGCTGCCTCAGACACACTTCCAAATTATCTTGGGGTGTGCTCCATTAGGCTTTTGTTATAAGCAGGTTTTTAAAAGCAAAAAAGGAAACAAGGAGTGAGTTGATAGAGTTGTTTGTCAGGAATTTTTATTAGTAGCTGTACATCGTTGAGCTATAGGGTATGGGTTATGGTGTCTGGTGTGTGGCATTGTTAGGTCAGTGGCTACTTGTGGCAATAGCAAGCAGTTTTCAATAAATACTTAGCTCAAGGGGGAAATTACTCTCATTTTAATGCCTCTCTGGGCCTGATAATTTAAAAGGGCTCATATTTTTCAGATATGAAGTATTATGTATATATATGTGTGTGTGTGTGTATATATATATTCTTATTTTATTTTTTAAGACAGAGTTGCGCTCTGTCACCCAGGCTGGAGTGCAGTGGCGTGATCTCGCCTCGCTGCAACCTCTGCCTCCCCAGTTCAAATGATTGTCCTGCCTCAGCCTCCCACGTAGCTGGGATTATAGGGGCATGCCACCATGCCCAGATGCTTTTTTGTATTTTTAGTGGAGACAGGGTTTCACCATATTGGCCAGGCTGGTCTCGAACTCCTGACCTCAAGTGATCCGCCCACCTCAGCCTCCCAAAGTGCTGGGATTACAGGTGTGAGTCACTGCAACCAACCTTTTGTTTCTCTCTCATCTCCAACATACTCGCAGTGAAAAAATCCAACCTCATGATTCAGCTTTTATGTTTATGAGATTCAGTTAACATTTTGCGAATTCTCTATTTAAAAGGTACAAAGGTAATTTTAAATTGTGATTTAATTAAGAATGGTTTTTCCAAAATTTTTATACCTGTTGACTGTTTATACAAATCCTGTAACATAGCCGATCATCCTCAGTAAAATAGTAATACCTTATTTGAAGCAGCAATTTGTTTTTAAATATACACGAAAGCCTATATTTTGAATGTGAGAATTAGAGGTGGAGAGAGAATCAGTATTTAATGAAACCATTTTATGCCAGGCACAGGCATATGTGCTTGTCTACATATAGATTTTTTATCTTCCAACAACTCTGAGAAATCTTGTAAAGAGGACAAAACAAGATAAAGGGAAGTTAAATAGATTGTACACTGCAACATATACAGCTTCTAAAATTCAGAACCAGAGTTTCTTTTGTCAGACCTCACAGCTCATGAATCTCTTCTAAGTGATACTGAAATTTTAAGCTGAGGATGAATGCCAAATATAGGAATAAAATACTGACTTCTTGAGTTCAGTAAATCTAAATTGCATTAAAAGTTATCTGTATCATTTTTGTCCCTAGGCAGTTATTTGGCAGAAAACCAGAGTATCAGATCACAAGATGGCTCTCATGTCAGTTCTGGGGACTGCTGTTATGAACAATATGGAATCCTTTCAGTACCACTGTGAAGAATCTCAGGTATACTGCAAAAATGTTCTCTGATAATTCTGATTTACTTACAAAGCTGTTCACATATTTCCCTTTGGAGCAGTTACAGTAGAAAGAGGTTAGTCTTTTAACATTTTAATCAAATATGTGTGTGAGGTAAAAGAGACAATACAGAGCTTATGTTAAACCTCTTTCCCCAGCCCTGCTTCCCTTTTTATCTTCTGTTTGTTGCTTACAATGATTTTCAAAAAAATTATGTTCAATTTAGAATCTTTTCTGTTTACTTTCTACTATAAAAGAAAAATAGTTGACTAGGCATAGTGACTCACGCCTGTAATTCCAGCACTTTGGAAGTCCAGGGGGTCGGATCACCTGAGGTCAGGACTTTAAGACCAGCCTGGCCAACATGGTGAGACCCTGTCTCTAATAAAAATACAAAAATTAGTCCCAAATGGTGGCACATGCCTGTAATCCCAGCTACTCGGGAGGCTAAGGCAGGATAATCACTTGAACCCAGGAGCCAGAGGTTTCAGTGAGCCGAGATTGTGCCATTGCACTCCAGCCTGGGTGACAGAGTGAGATTCCATCTCAAGAAAAGAACCGTTTTTCTCCTCCTTTCCCATTCCACATATGTACTTAAACTTTTTCTTGATCTATCAGTTTAGACAGTGCTTTTTTACTCCCTAATACTGGATGACGTTCTTAACTCAGACTTATCTTCTTACTCCTTCCTCTTTGAATCGTATCAGCAATAGTTTTATATTATCAAGTTTAATTATATATAATATGTATTTACATATATGTGTAATTTTTTTCTTTTTCTTTTTTTTTTTGAGACAGACTCTCATTCTGTCACCCAGGCTGGAGTGCAGTGGTGGGATCTCAGCCCACTGCAGCCTCCATCTCCTGGGTTCAAGTGATTCTCATGCCTTAGCCTCCCTAGTAGTTAGAATTACAGGGGTATGCCACCACACCCAGCTAATTTTTGTATTTTTAGTGGAGACAGCGTTTCACTATGTTGCCCAGGCTGATCTTGATCCCCTGACCTCAGGTGATCTGCCTACAACGACCTCCCAAAGTGCTGGGATTATATGCGTGAGCCACCACTCCCAGTCTCGTATTTTCTTATGTAGCCGTTTTTTAAGTGTTCTATCTTTTGTCTGAAGATTGAGTCTAAAAGTTGAAAACTTGTATGGACTATAAAACAATCTTCGTTAAAAGCCCAGTATTGTAGTAGGACTGCATTTTACCTCGGCGGGCGGATCACGAGGTCAGGAGATCGAGACCATCCTGGCTAACATGGTGAAACCCTGTCTCTACTAAGAATACAAAAAAATTAGCCCGGTGTGGCGGCAGGCGCCTGTAGTCCCAGCTACTCAAGAGGCTGAGGCAGGAGAATGGCATGAACCCGGGTGGCGGAGCTTGCAGTGAGCCGAGCTGGCGCCACAGCACTCAAGCCTGGGCGACAGAGTGAGACTCCGCCTCAAAAAAAAAAAAAAAAAAAAGGATCCAGGGTTATATCTCTTATGCCGTATAAATGATAATATTCCTAGAGCCCTGATTAAATGGAATCTCTGTTCTTGTACTCCCATAAGTTGCTCAAAATTTATCATGTTTTTCTTTGCTTTATAAATAGACTATCTTACATAGTTTTTCGCCTTTTCTGGGATTTTCAAAAGTTTTTTTTAATGAAAAAGTTCTCTTCATCATGTTAGCAATAAAATCTAACTCTTTTAGTCATCCTAGCTGTAGTTGGTAATCCATTTCATTACATATTTTTGAAGTCATTGTTCTTAGACCCCACTTATTTCTTACTTGGATCATATCTTAGGCCTTCTGCACAACTCTCATCTTCAGATTTCTTTTAATAGGAATGATGGTTGGTTCCATTATTGGTATGTCATGCCTTCCTCTTTCTTGGCACTCATACTCATTTTTCTTTTTTTTTTTTTTTCTTTTTGAGATGAAGTCTCGCTTTGTCACCCAGGTTGAAGTGCAGTGGTGCAATCTTTGCATACTGCAACTTCCGCCTCCGAGGTTCAAAGGATTCTCCTGCCTCAGCCTCCTGAGTAGCTGGGACTACAGCCACAACACCCGGCTAAGTTTTGTATTTGTAATAGAGGTGGGGTCTTACCATGTTGGCCAGGCTGGTCTCAAACTCCTGACCTCAAGTGATCCACCCACCCCAGCCTCCCAAAGTGCTAGGATTACAGGTGTGAGCCACTGGGTCTGGCCCCATAGTCATTTTTCTGAGGCATATCTTTAAGTGACTTCCACAGAAAGAGGGGACACGAGAGGTAATTTTTCATGTCTGTGGCTGGGCGTGGTGGGTCACACCTGTCCCAATACTTTGGGAGGCTGAGGCAGTTGAGGCCAGAAGCTCTAGACCAGCCTGGGCAACATAGTAAGACCCTGTCTCTAAAAAAGAAAATACAAAAATTGGCCCGGTGTGATGACTCACACCTGTAATCCCAGCAGTTTGGGAAGCCAAGGCGGGTGGATCACCTGAGGTCAGGAGTTTGAGACCACCCTGGCCAAAACATGGCAAAACCCCATCTCTACTAAAAATACAAAAATTCGCCAGGTATGGTGGCAGGTGCATGTAATCCCAGCTACTTGAGAGGCTGAGGCAGGAGAATTGCTTGAACCTGGGAGGCAGAGGTTCCAGTGAGCCAAGATCTTGCCACTGCACTCCAGCCTCGGCCAGAAAGAGATCCTGTCTCAAAACAAACACATTTTAAAAATAACTAAAAATTTTCATGCCTGAGAATGATTTCATCTTGCACTTTCTCTTGTTGATAGTCTGGCAGACATAGACTTGTTGATTGAAATTAATTTTTGAAATCTTGAGTATTTTTTTACTATCCATTTTTGCTAACAGGAAACAATGCATTCCACTTCTTTTGTTTTGTTTTGTTTTTCTCGAGACAGACTCTTGCTCTGTCACCCAGGCTGGAGTGCAGTGGCACAATCTCGGCTCACTGCAACTCCCGCCTCCCAGGTTCAAGTGATTGTCCTGCCTCAGTCTCCTGAGTAGCTAGGATTGCAGGTGAGCACCACCACACCCAACTAATTTCTGTATTTTTAGTAGAGATGGGGTTTCACCGTGGTGATCAGGCTGGTCTTGAACTCCTAACCTCAGAATCCGCCCGCCTTGGCCCCCCAAAGTGCCCATTTCTTTTTTTCTAGATGGTACGTTTTCTTCTATTTGAAAGTTCTTAGGATCTGTCCTTCATCCTTACAGGGATGTGTCTGTGTGTCTTTTATTATTTGTTTATTGTGCTGAGCATTTGATGTGGATCTTTTGAATCTGAAGGCTCATTTCTTTCTCAGCCCCAGATTATGTACTTCCATCCATTATCACTTTGATAATTTCTGTTTTTTTAATGAAACTCCCTATTGTCATTAAGACCTCCTGTTAATTTTCTCAGATTTCCCATCTTTAATTTTTTCCATGAGTTTTGAGAAATCTGTTTTTTCAACCTTCTATTGAATGTTTTTTTTTTTTTATTTTAAAAGTTATGTTTAATTTCCAAGAGTATTTTTTATTGCTTTTTCATACTTACTGTTTTATGGATACAAAACTTGGGTCTCTCTAAAGATAATTATTTTTGTTTTTAAATTATTTGTTCCTTTAATAATTTCTGTTTATTGGGAGGTCAGTTTTGTTTTACCTGTCAGGTCTTTTTCCTCCAGTCCTCTAATTCTCCTGTCTTTCCCCAGGAATAAGAAATCTAAGTGGGAACATGGTGTTTGTGGCTGGGCTTATTGACTGTCAGGTTCCACGTTAGTGTTGAGTAATCAAGGTCCTAATTCTGTTCCTGGAGTTGTGCTAAGCAGTTGGCTTCTTTTCTACTCTTCCATTTTTTTTTTCATAATTTGTTGAAACCTCTTCTGCTGCTAGGTCCCTTCCCATTCTCTTTGTAGTATTGAGTTCTTAATTATTGCTTATCATTTTATTAAAACCTTGGATGGAAGCTTGTACTCAGGTAATTCTTGGGATTTTCTTTGCCGGGGAACAATTCAGGCCAACCTTTGTGGCCAGCTACAGTGTTGGCCATGATGTGACATGGGTCCTATTTTTCAGAGCTCCCTAAAGAGTTGTTTTCTAGTTTTGACACACTCCAGTGCTACTTCAAACTGGTTACGGTTGCTGACTTGGGATGGCAAGGTTACTGTCTGAATTCTGCTGGATTCCTTGTAGCTTCATGGTACTTTGTTGCCTACAGTGGTAATCCAGGCAGCTTATGGCAGGAGATCTAGACTTGATACCTTTACCATCATGCCCTGGATATTCTAGCTATTATAATTTAGTCTGAAGACTAGCAATGTTGGCATCACCTGGAAGCTTACTGAAAATAAAAAATCCTGGGCTTCATCCCAGATCTACTGAATCAGAATTTGCATTTTAACAAGGTCCCCAGGTGCTCATTCAAGTGTGAAAAGCACTGATCTTGACTTTGGTCAGCTATGATTTCATGAGTGAATGGGACTATCACATGAATCAGTTCTATACTTGGAAATCTTTTCCTCCCATCTGTTTTGAGATGTGTTGCCAGATCTGTGCTTGCCCATTGAATTTTTATTTTCAGTGGGCAAACACAGATAGAATTGCATAAAGACTCCTAGTAATCCTTCATAGATATGATAATTTTTGTTGCACCTCTGTGTGGTCATTTTTGCATGGTGGATTGAAGGAATTAGGTAAGCATGTGTTAGTGTTCCAGTTCCATAGGCTGCCAGAATGATAAACTTGAGTGTCTCTCTGGTGAGAGTGATCATCTAACCAAATCCCTCTTCTCTTGTTGCACTGTGTGTCTAAAGTATTGTATTTATGTTGCCACCAGCTACCCATCATCACTCCATTGTTTCTGGGCTTGTATGGTTGAAGGATACTGGTCCTATATCACAATTCCTTTGAGCCCTTTCTCCATTCCTGGCCAAAAGCAATCTTAAGTTGTTTTCCACTGCTAGTTAGTGATTGTCCTCACTCACCTCACTTCTGTCCCCATTATATACCTTTAAGATGTGCAACTTGGCCACCAAGGCCTCTTGACTAGTCTGGAATGACAGTGCCATTGGCCATTGGGAATCTTGGATATAGAGAATCTTTATATATCTCTTCCCATAATGTGAGGGTACTTCCTCCCCTCCCCATCTACAGGGACCCCACATGGGAAGAACTAATTATTGGTGGTGATCTCAACAGGGCCGCTGCTCTGGTGGCTTTTGTGAGGCATTTCCCATCGTGACTTTGTGGGCTTGATGGAGCTCCTGAAGTTACCTTTTTGACATCTGTCTTCTCTTTGACATTTCCATCTCTGCATTACTTTATGCTAAGTTCTGAATAAATTCCTCATCATTGCCTGATTTTAATTCCCAAAACTATATATTTTGTTTCTGGGATTTACAATTTATTTGTTTTCCTATTCTTCTCTTCTAAACTTGATTTATAGCTACCAATTCTAATTTCTTTACCTTTTTTTAAGTGGATGCTACTTTTCTTTTTTGAAAAGCCTATTACATATACTAATAATTTCAAAGTCCTTTTCTTATTACTCTATCATTTCTACTTTCTTGAGACAAAATTATCTAATTCTCTGATATTTTATATGCTTTGAAAATTTAATTTCAAAATCATCTTGAATGCAGGTTTATTGTTTTTGTTGCTTTGTTGTTGCTTTCCCCAACTTCCACTTCCTTCCCATAGTTTGGCAGATAGTTCACTTGCCAGTCCCAATTCAACAGCAGGTATCATATTATTAATTCATGCCTCATCCTGCCAAGATTTTACAGGCCCCTTTTCTTAGCCAGTTTGGCTTAGCCTTGTTCTTGGTTTGGAGTTGTCTCTGTTCTTTCTTGTGACTCTGGCAAGCAGCTCCAGACAGTGGCCACAGTATTTTTAAACTTTTTTGTGTGTTTTTTTTTTTTTTTGGAGAAGAGGTGCTATATGAGCCCCCTTTTTTCAGTGGAAATACTGATTTCAGTCCCCTGTCTTGAATGGGGTGTTTTCAGTCCTTATTTCCGTACCAGAATTGAATTTCCAGCTGACACATCTTGTTTCTGATCCTAGACCACATAGGACATTTGACTTTAGCCGTCACTCCCTGTTTAATGTTTTGCAATCATAACATCTTTAACTACTTTTATGTGGGTGGCCTTTTGAAAATTTGTATTTTTTTTTATCACTGTTATATATTTGCAGTTGGAATGGGAGAGAAGGGGGTTTCTCATGAACTTGTTTCACTGTCCTGACCAAAAGTACTTAAATTACTACTGTAAAAATGTAACTTCATGGTGTTGTGGAGATTTACTGAAAGAGGAGAAGAATTAGTGTTAGGAGACCAGCCAGGGTTACATCAGTATAATCGGGGTTAAGAAGAGGAAATGGGTTTGACAGACTGGGTAGCTGGCACAGCCCCTTATCATAGTAAAGGAGTACAGGAGGAGCTAGCAGGATAGAAGTAGGATGAAATATTTTACCAAGTTTTGAATGTGGTGACATTGAGAATATTTTTGTGACAGCCAGTTGAAGATGGTAAGCACTGGGGAGTGAAAGAAATAGAAGTTACATACATCTGTGTCTTGGCGTCACTGGTGTATGGGTAGTTGTTGAGTAGATGTGAACGAAATTAGGAAGAGTAACTAGAGAGCAGGAAAAAGGGGCCTGATAATGGAATTTGGGTACCATCATCATTTATACAAGGTAAGGAAAAGGGGAGAAACCAGCAAACCAGAATGAAGAGGAGGCATCAGAGAGGAAGCAGAAGGACCAAAAGAAGGTTGAAACAGATTCATTCAGTGAGACCCTTCCCAGATGAGAGAATTGTGAGGGTGTCGGGCTGCAGGGAGTCAAATAAGATAAGGGCTGCGTAGTGTCCCTTGGAGTTGGTTATTGAAGTAGAAGCCTGCTTATAGGGGATTAGAGATGAAGGGAAGAGAGAGGTGGCCCATAGTTGAGAAGCAATTAAGGAAGAGAGGTAGTTGTATTTTGCCTTCAATTTTTGTTTTGCTTTTTAGGAAATTGAGTAATACACTTGGGTACAGAATTTTGTAAAGTCTTACCTAATTTTTAATTTTGTTGCACTGATTTGGTGTCTCAAGTTATTTTTCCATGAAGTGGCCTGATTTTCACTTTTTACAGCATTTTATAAGACTTTACTGTTTTATTTTACTTTGCCATGTAACTTAAACATAGTTTGTTCTTAAGATTATCCTAAACCATTTTTAAAGCTCAAGATCTAGAATAGTAATTATTCAGTGGCCAACCACGATGGTGTGAAAGGAAATCAATAGCAATATTACATATTTCTTCTTCATTTTATTCTTTATTCTTATCCTTTCAGGGCAGACTTTTTTTAAAGTCACAAACCCAATAAGTCTTTCAGAGGCTTAAACAGGCTCTCCCTGATGCCCAGCAGGTGCTTTAAGAAGGGTCTCATGTTACCTGATAAATTATACAACCATTTTTAAATGCTGTGAAGTTTTGCAGTTAATTGAGTAGTATCATTTTATAATGGATTATACAGATTAATTTATTTTTTCAAATTGGCACAATTTGGCATTGTGACAATAATGCACTTAGTGTTCTAAAACTGGTAATGCATCTCCTTAAACACTTATTTCCAAGGACAGGGATAGTCATAGACATAGGTGGCAGCTTACAGGCTATGTTAATAAGGAGCCCCACGGTTCCTGCTTAACTAAAAATAGTACCGCCAGTGACTTGCTTGTTTTTCTCAACCTAAGCTAAAATTTTACTATTAGTGTTCCTTGACAGAGTAATAACACATCTAGTTCTAGTTTTTGCTGATAAGAGATTTTAAGCATATATTTTAAATAATTTAACAAAAATCACGTAGCTAGTGGTAGAACTGGGATTCAAACCTTGTCAATCTGGCTCTGTCTTATATCCTTAACAGTATAGTATGTTGTCTTTAGCTGTGTTCGTTAACTAAAGATAAAAGTGAGAGCATATTCTCTGCTTCCTATCCCTTCAATGTCTTTCTCTTCTCTCTGGTATTCTTTTCTAGTATCCTTTTCTCTTTCCTCTTCATACATTTGTAAAGTAGAGAAAGATAGCATATAAATAACCAGTAAAATTTTTATAGAAAGAGTTTTCTAAACAAAAATGAAGCTAAAGTACAACAGTACAATCAGTATTTAGCTCTGAGGAAGTTAATACAGAGTAAAATATATATTTTTTTAACTCAGAAATGAAAACCCAGTAAGATTGGCTTTATATAGCATACTAAGAATGAAGATAGAAACAGCAACTTCTTTATAGGAAAAGATGGTTAAAGAGAAAAGGACAAACAGCCAGAGAAAAGTCACAATGTGAGGAAACTTTTAAAAGACAGAAAAAGGTTGAGTAGAGAGTGAATGCTGTACGTCCCATGACAGTTAAATATCTGAAAGTATAACCATTCTTGAAGATTTTATAAATGCCAATTTTTCCATAGAATTGCAAAAAAGGCAGACAGCACCAGTGTAGCATGCTTTACTATTTTATGTAATGTTAATACTTGAGACGTGGTTATCAGGAAGTATATGGCTTTTTAGACCTTAAGATGAAAATCTGTTTTTTAATTTTTTTTATACCTCTTAAAGTGTGTATAGCTAGACCCATGGAACTACATTGTTGACATTGCATATTCTATAATTATTATATAGATTTATCTCAGTGGATTTCTTCCAAAGTGTGATGCAGACCACTCTTTCACTAGTCTTTCAACACCAGAAAGAAGTTTCATCTTCATAAACAGTCGACCAGTACATCAAAAAGATATCTTAAAGGTAATATGCTTTAGAAAAAAAAAATTATTTGAATTGAAAATTTGTCACATTGTAACAAGGACTACTTCCAAGAATTTGCTCTAAAACAAAGAAAAAGAAATACAATATCATTTATTAAGCATTATGCATGATAAAAAGATATATGATATCTCTCTTACTCTTCACAGCAGTTCTGGACTGACTGCATTATCATCCCCATTTATAGTGAGGAAACAAATGTTCAATGTTTCTCTTAGGCCACATAGCCAGGAAATTAAGAGTTGGAGAGTTAGTAGTTTTTTTGCTTTTTTTTTTTTTTTTTTTTCCTGAGACAGAGTTTTGCTCTCCAGGCTGGATTGTAATGGCATGTGGCGTGATCTTGACTCACTGCAACCTCCGCCTCCTGGGTTTGAACAATTCTCCTGCCTCAGCCTCCCAAGTAGCTGGTATTACAGGCACCTGCCACCATGCCCAGCTAATTTTTTTTGTAGTCTTAGTAGAGATGGGGTTTCACCATTTGGCCAGGCTGATCTGGAGCTCCTGTACTCAAGTGATCTGCCCGCCTCGGCCTCCCAAAGTGCTGGGATTACAAGCCAGAGCCACCACACCAGAGTTTTGATTTGAACCCTAAGCCTTCAGAACTTACATGACATTGTGATTTTTAATTATTAAGCCAGTTTCATTGCATGTTTGTACTTGTTATGAATGTTTGTGCTTCATTTAGGTTCAAGGCCTCCAAAGGAGTATTACTACTTAGATAATGCTTTTCACTTTTTTTGGTTTGTTTGTTTGTTTGTTTTTTTGAGATGCAGCCTTGCTCTTTTGCCCATGCTAGAGTGCAGTAGCATGATCTCGGCTCACTGCAACCTCTATCTCCCAGGTTCAAGCGATTCTCCTGCCTCATCCTCCCAAGTATCTGGGATTACAGGTTCCTGCCACTATGCCCTGCTAATTTTTCTACTTTTTAGTAGAGATGGGGTTTCACCACGTTGACCAGGCTGGTCTTGAACTCCTGACCTCAAGTGATCCCCCTGCCTTGGCTTCCTAAAGTACTGGGATCACAGGCATGAGCCACTGTGCCCAGCTATGATAATGCTTTTCCTAATAAGCAGTTGCAACTACTCAATTTCTCAGTTGAATTTGCTTGTTTTTATTGTACTTTAAGTTTGGTGATATTTTCTTTATTTACATATTATTTTTTCTTTTATTTATTACATGTATTTCTAGTTAATCCGACATCATTACAATCTGAAATGCCTAAAGGAATCTACTCGTTTGTATCCTATTTTCTTTCTGAAAATCGACGTTCCTACAGCTGATGTTGATGTAAATTTAACACCAGATAAAAGTCAAGTATTATTACAAAATAAGGTAACTCTTTTCAGATAATTTTTTGTTACGCTATTTATAAACATATATTCCTGTTTTCATATTAAAAAGATTTGTTTATATTTTTCTTTTTTATTATTTAAAATCTTGTCTATTTTTTCATAATTTCCCCTAACATTTGTTAATTTGTATTTTTAGGAATCTGTTTTAATTGCTCTTGAAAATCTGATGACGACTTGTTATGGACCATTACCTAGTACAAATTCTTATGAAAATAATGAAACAGATGTTTCTGCAGCTGACATCGTTCTTAGTAAAACAGCAGAAACAGATGTGCTTTTTAATAAAATGGAATCATCTGGAAAGAATTATTCAAATGTTGATACTTCAGTCATTCCGTTCCAAAATGATATGCATAATGATGAATCTGGAAAAAACACTGATGATTGTTTAAATCACCAGATAAGTGCTGGTGACTTTGGTTATGGTCATTGTAGTAGTGAAATTTCTAACACTGATAAAAACACTAAGAATGCATTTCAAGACATTTCAATGAGTAATTTATCATGGGAGAACACTCAGACGGAATATAGTAAAACTTGTTTTGTAGGTTCCGTTAAGCACACCCAGTCAGAAAATGACAATAAAGACCATATAGCTGAGAGTGGGGAAAATGAGGAAGAAGCAGGTCTTGAAAACTCTTTGGAAATTTCTGCAGATGAGTGGAGCAGGGGAAATATACTTAAAAATTCAGTGGGAGAGAATATTGAACCTGTGAAAATTTTAGTGCTTGAAAAAAGTTTACCATGTAAAGTAAGTAATAATAATCATCCAAGTCCTGAACAAATGAATCTTAATGAAGATCCATGTAACAAAAAATCAAATGTAATAGATAATAAATCTGGAAAAGTTACAGCTTATGATTTACTTAGCAATCGAGTAATCAAGAAACCCATGTCAGCAAGTGCTCTTTTTGTTCAAGATCATCGTGCTCAGTTTCTCATAGAAAATCCTAAGACTAGTTTAGAGGATGCAACACTACAAATTGAAGAACTGTGGAAGACGTTGAGTGAAGACGAAAAACTGAGGTAAGTTTCCAGAGCTTGCATGTGACTTGAATGTTCAGCTATTTCCATTCTATATGACTCACTGTTCAAAAAGAATTTTTTTTCACTTCTTATTTATGGAAAAGCAGATCGGAAAATACCTTTGGCTTGGATATAGTACCTTTTTTGGTAACACTTTTTTTCCTGCTAATTTAGTTTTTTTGTTGGGGCGGGGCTTGTTTTATTTTGTTTTGTTTGTTTGTTTGTTTGTTTTAATATAAGCCTTAACTGTTTTCTGATTTACTAAGTTTTTTGCTATAGGTTTTCCATTCATCTTCTCAGTTTCAAACCACCATTATGTTCTCTTGTTTTGTTTTGTTTTGTTTTATGTTTAATGACTTTTCTGTTGTAGAACTTTTTAAAAAAGCTTTTGCATTGGAACAGTTATAACTGGTGTTTTTAATATCTTAACTAATCCCTTTCTTAAATTGGTCTCCAAAATATGTAGCACAACACAAAAAATTTTGTATTATTGGCGATTCAATTTAGTGTTCATTCATACTGTTTCTATTCAGTATAACTTAAGGCTTGCTTCTAAGATGTATTATTTATTATAACTTATAAACTATAGTGGGTATTTTTATTATGTAAATAGTTGATTTGATCTGTCTTTGATTAAAATAGTACTTGCCATGTTTAAATTAGATTGTCTGAATAAATGTTCCAAAATAATATGATGAATGTTTTTAATTGACTAGGACACTTAATATAAACACAAAATATTACGTTCTGGTGATCTAACCCAGCAGAAAATGAGAGTAAAATTATACCTCCAATCATATACAGGTATCTAAGTATCTCAATATTATATCAAGTGTGTGGGAAAAATTTTAAAGGTAATCCGTCATCTGGAGTTTATTTTTGGTGATAAACTCCCTAGATACTTGACCAATTTTTTTTCATTCTTTCCTTAGCTTATTCAGCCTTATAAAAACAGTATCAATTTAAAATAATAAAGACCACTGTTAATACCAAAATGAAAAGCCCCCATAAAGCTTTTCTCTTCAGCCTTTTTTTGCCACCTTTTTTTTTTTAAGTGGGAATGGTTATTGTATTTTGTTATTTTGGAAATATCCACAAAAGTAGACATTTTTAAGTATAAAGCCGTTACCCCATTTCACCACCCATCATCTCATGGTCAGTCCTGTTAGTCCTGTTTCATCCATACTTCCATTCACTTTCTTTCCCTTTCTTTATTATTCTGAAGCAAATCATAGGCATATCATCTCAGTATGTATCTCTAAGAGATAAAGATACTCATATTTTAAACATAACCATAATAAAATTGTCATAACTTTTTAAAGGTATAGATTCCTTAACATAGCAAATACTCAGTGTTCAAATTTATAATTGTTTCATAAATGTCAGATTTTTAAAGATTTGTTTTGAATCATGATGCAAATAAGGTTCACACAGTTGTGATTGTCTTTAGTTTTACCTAAATGACACAACTATGCAGTTTAAAGGTGAGGGGACTTAACTTTTAAATACAGTAAGTCCACAAAAGTTGAGTTGCATTGCCCGGGGAAATGAACTGAGAATTGTCTGAGAATAGAAAAAAATCATAGTTATTTCAAGTTCTCAAGGAAATAGGGACAGTGTACAGGCTTATGATGGAAACTTACCTTGCTGACTGTTCCTTTGCAGCCTCACAACAGCAGGTATCATTCCAGTTGCCTTTTGGGGAATGTCTGCATTGTTTCTCCTTGCGGGTCCCAAGGTGTCAGGTTCCTAGGATTATGATTAATAGACCTCATCTAAAAATCCATTTACCATCAATTACCAGAATATTCCAGGTAATATTCTGGAATCAAGCTTACTTTCTCTCACATTGCCATAAAGTAGACAAAAGAGGCATTGATGGTCAAGACCTCTGAAGCTTCACCTGGGTTCTAACCACAGTTCTTTGTTAGCTTTTTATTAAAAAGTGTGGACAGTCTCTCATGGATTGTTGTGAGGATTAAATAATATATTGTGTGTTATGATACAGGATAATTACTAACACATAGTAAATGATTGCTCACAATGTCAATATGATAAGTTTTTAATCTATGAAAGGGAATTTTGCTGTTGAGAAGAACATTTTTCATTTGCTGAGTCAAGATTAAATTGAATTTGGAGGCCAGAAATAGAAATCAATGAAGGCCGGGCGCGGTGGCTCA
>NW_012101399.1:4646058-4648577 GCF_000951045.1 Mandrillus leucophaeus | reverse complement strand
TCTCAAAAAAAAAAAAAAATTCCGATGAGAGCTTGGGACAGATTTTGGAATCAGGGGGTTACTTCCATTGTTTTAGTTCTTCCTTTCTGGAGTTTTTGTTTGTTTATTTGTTTTTTTCCTTCCTCACCTTTCTTCTAGTGGATTAAAATCCAGATTTGGGCCATGTGCCCTACCACTGGGGTCTCAGCTGACGTTAGCTTGAGCTTTTCACTTGCAGTATTTATGAATATATTGCTATTTAAACTAAGAAAAATATTGCAATTAGGGGATTATGAAAATGATAAATTTTATAACTAAATGCAGTGTTTAGTCACGAGAACATTATTTGAATTGACTTCTGGTCAAATCAGGATTAATATTTTCCATTCAAGTTACTAAATCCCTTCTTGACATTAAGTACAATGGTAGCAGCTGCTTTTACTTAACATTTACTTAATATTCCTTTGGACACAACTTTTTATATTTCCCAAAGATGAGTACCATATGTGAAAATTTGCACATTATAATTAATTACAAATGGTGACCTTTGTTTTCAACTCATTTTACCACTGCACAGGAAAAATCTTTAATTTGAATGTCTAAGAGCTAAAAATACTATTTCTAGGACCTGTTGAAAGTAAACTATTGAAAATCATGTGTTTTATATCGCTATTCCAGAACCTCAGATTCTAAGTAGATAATAACTTTAAAATTGTGAATATGGCATGGTAAGTAACCAAAGGAGCCATTTTTTAATGTAATTTACAATGAATCAAGGTCTTTTTTGAATAATCTTATTCAGATAACATTTCTTCATTCAGCAGACAGGTACCGAGCACAAATTACATGCCATGCTGTGATCTCCTGTCTTTTAAATCTCACTTTTAACAGCACTGTTCTCTCAATAGTATTTTTATTTCTTCACATTCCATATTTTCCCTTGAGATTATTTTATATATATATATATAATAAAATTCAGTTAGTGTTTTAAGAGCATGAGACTAGAGATAACCTTAATTCTCTAGTCCCAAGTTTAAAACATTCTTAAAAAATAATCTTTTAGCAAAGTTACTTAATTTCCAACCATTACTCGCCCCTTCATTGTGAGATTTTTGTTTCTTGGTAGAAAATAATGACAGAAAAACATTTATCACCATTTACTCTGTGCTAAGTAGTATTCTAAGTACTTGGCACACTTTAACTCATTTTATTTCTCACAACAAAACTGAGTAGATGTAGATTATCCATATGTTACAGTTGAGCATAATGAGACACAGAAAGATTAAATAATTTTCATAGGTTTACAGAACTACTAAGTGGCAGAACCAAGCCAGGCTGTCTTCAGAGTCTGTGTGCTTCATCACCACACTTTGCTGAACAAATAGCAGTAGTTTCCAATTCTGGGTATGAAATGGAATCACCCGTGGAGCTCTGTAAAAACAGAGCTGCCCAATCTCAACCTAGGCCTAGAGAATTAGAAGCTCTGAGGGTGGGATCCAGGTATCACTTTTTAAGAAAAGGGGTGACATAACCGCTGTGCTAGGTCTTTGGCCCCAGAAGTTTCATTTTTCTTACATTGTTGACAAAAAGATCTCTTAACTTTCTACCCAGTGTAATTTTTTTTTTTTTATTCTTGAGTTCTTAGAATCTATCCAGTATAATTTTTCAAACGTCCATTATCTTGTACCTTTGAAATTGAGTTAAATTAGATGGTTTGGGTGTGTTTAGTTTATCCAAATGTATCTTTTCATTGATGACTAAAATGAGAATAAAAATATTAACAATTAGCTAATCACATACTTTCTGTTTTGTGGTTATTGTAGTGACTATAATTTCACTAGCAGTTACTAAATGAAGTATTATATACATAAATTTTTGTGTTATTCGGGAATTGTTTATTCTATGTTGATATTAAAGTAGATTTATAAGGAACTCTTCAGATCCGGAATTAATCCATTTCTTTATTCATCCTCTCTTAGAAATTCTGATTGCTTATGGCTCAAAGCTTTCTTAAATGTTTTTTTTTTTTAAACTGCGTAAAATTTACCTAATGTGAATTGCAGAGATGTTAACGGTGTAATTTAATGTATTTTCATACATGTCTACACACACATAAACATCATCCCAGACAAAATAGAGAACATCTCCATCATCCCAGAATGGTTCCTCATGCCACCTCTCAGCCAGTGTAGTTCTTCTTTTTTTTTTTTTTTTAAATCAAAGAGTAATATTCAGTTGTATAAATATACCAAAATATGTTTATTCAGTCTCCAGTTGATGGACATTTGGGTTGTTTCCAGTTTGGGGCTATTATGAGTAAAATTATGTTGTTTACTTTCCAGATATTTGGGGCTTTTCCGGATATTTTATTTCTAATTTAAGTGTTTCATAGATAGAGAAAATGCTAAGTTAGATTTCAATCTTTTGAAAAGTAATGAGAATTAAGGCCCAGTGTATGTTCTATCTCAACCAATGTTCCATGTTCACTTAAAAAGAATCAGGATTCTCCAGTTGCTAGATGGTAGTGTTCCAAAATGTCA
>NW_012101399.1:4642367-4643689 GCF_000951045.1 Mandrillus leucophaeus | reverse complement strand
GAGACTTCGTCTCAAAAAAAAAAAAAATCAATGAAGAAAATATAGGTATCTTGGGATCAGAGTTCTATTGTATGTCACAGAGTGCTGTGTTAGAACCTTTCAGAGCCAGGGTTCTGGGACCATGATCAGTTGAGTCTAGTATCATGATTAGTGAGAAGGTAGAGCAAAAATGATATAATACCCAAGAATCGTACTAGCTACCACTTCTCTCCCTGTCTTTGTCTTGGCATTCTTTCCATGATACTATATTCTCTAACATATATTAAGGGATATGAGAGTAGACTCCTCTTCCTGTAGACCTTCAGTCCATTCTTTTCTTCCTTTTTTTCTTCCTTTTTTCCTTTTCCTCTCTTCTCTCTGTCCCTCCTTTCCCTTCCCTTCCTTCAACTAGGAAATATTAAGGGTTTTCTGTGTATAAGGCCTGATGTACTCTAGATAGTCACAAATAAAACATACTTTCCCAACTCATGAATGGTGTAGGCTAGTAAGGAAGATTCAGTTAAACAAGAATGTGATGAGCTTTAAGACATAAGTTTTAAATATAAGGAGTTAGGGAAAAACTTGGCAGTTGGACTTAATATTATCTGTGGGACAGGTAATGCTTCCCTGCATAGAAATTAACTAGAAGGATTTTAGGGAATTGTGTAGATTGGAGGAACAGTATGTGAGAAAGCCCAGGAGCTAGAAGGAACATGGTGTTATTAAGGAGATAAGATTCTATGACGGGAACAGAATATGAGGGAGTATGTGTAAAGAAAGTTGGGGGAAGGTGGGGCTGGATAATGGAAGATTCTCAAAGCTATAACAAAGAGTTTGAATAAGGAGTAGGATCAGGATTGTTCAGTTATTAAAATTCCTCTTTGGGAGGCCGAGACGGGCGGATCCCGAGGTCAGGAGATGGAGACCATCCTGGCTAACATGGTGAAACCCCATCTCTACTAAAAAATACAAAAAATCTAGCCAGGCGAGGTGGCGGGCGCCTGTAGTCCCAGCTACTCGGGAGGCTGAGGCAGGAGAATGGCGTAAACCCAGGAGGGGGAGCTTGCAGTGAGCCGAGATCTGGCCACTGCACTCCAGCCTGGGCGATAGAGTGAGACTCTGTCTCAAAAAAAAAAAAAAATTCCGATGAGAGCTTGGGACAGATTTTGGAATCAGGGGGTTACTTCCATTGTTTTAGTTCTTCCTTTCTGGAGTTTTTGTTTGTTTATTTGTTTTTTTCCTTCCTCACCTTTCTTCTAGTGGATTAAAATCCAGATTTGGGCCATGTGCCCTACCACTGGGGTCTCAGCTGACGTTAGCTTGAGCTTTTCACTTGCAGTATT
>NW_012101399.1:4597690-4640077 GCF_000951045.1 Mandrillus leucophaeus | reverse complement strand
TTTTTTTGAGGAGGGTCTCTAGTTCTGTCAGTTACTGAGGGAGGAGTATATACTGTTGCCTGCCACTGTGGCTTCTTATGCTTACTATTTGCATGGTGTATCTTTTTTTTCAGTCTTTTAGACTATCCCCATCTTTATATTTAAAATGTAACACTTGTAGACAAAGTTGGGTGTTACTTTTTAAATTCAGTTTGATAATCTGTGCCTTTGAATTGCAATATTTAGTCCATGTAATGTAATAATTGATATGGTTGGGTTTAGGTCTGCCATTTTCCTGTTTGTTTTCTGTTTGTCCTATCTCCATTTTGTTCTTTTGCTCCTCCTTTTTTGGCGGGGAGGGGAGCCCTTTCGGGTTAAAAGAATATATTTCAGTATCTAATTTTAATTTGTTTATTGAGTTTCCATTAGTTTTTGCTTTGGTGATTACATTATGCATCCTTATCATAATCTACTTGGAGTTAATAAAATGTAAAAACCCTGTAAGTATAATTTCACTTATATTTGGTGTCACTCTCCTTAATTGTGCACATATACTGGCAACTAATTCTCATCTTAATCTGAAAACGTCTATTTCATTTCATTTTTGAAGGACTTTTTTTTAATGATATAGCCGGATTCTGGGTTCTTTTGCCACTTAAAAGATTTCACTGTTGACCAGGTGCAGTGGCTCATGCCTGTAATCCCAGCACTTTGGGAGGCGGAGGCAGGTGGATCACCTGAAGTCAGAAGTTTGAGACCAGCCTGGCCAACATGGTGAAACCCCCTCTCTACTAAAAATACAAAATTAGCTGGGGGTGGTTGTGTACGCCTCTAATCCCAGCTACTCTGTAGGCTGAGGCAGGAGAATCGCTTAGAACCTGGGAGGCAGAGGTTACAGTGAGCTGAAATTGTGCCACTGCACTATAACCTGGAGGACGGAGGGAGACTGTGTCTCAAAAAAAAAAAAAAAAAATTTCATTGTCATCTGCCTCTGCATTGCTCTTTATGATATCCATTATTTTTGCTGTTTCCTCTTTGTACTGTTTTTTTCCTATTTTCAGGATTTTATCTTAATCTTTGGTTTTCAGCGGTTGAATGTAATATACCTACCTGTGAGTTTCTTTGCATTTATTCTCTTGAGAGGTTTGCTGACCTTCTTGCATCTGTAAGTTGTATTTCTCCAAATTTGCTGATTATCAACCCTAATTTCTTCACATTTTATTTTCTTTCCCAGTTTTCCGTTGTTTGTCTGGGACTCCCATGACATATATATTAGATCGTTTGTTTTGCCTTAGGTCACTGCAGTGCTTTTCCAGTTGTCTTCACTTTTCTGTGAAAACAACACATTTTATCATTTCTATTGATCTGTCTTCAACTTTACTGACCCTTTCTTTTGCCATCTTTTTATCTGCTGTTAAGCCTGCCCAGTGAATATTTAATTTCTGTTATTGTATTTTTTAGGTCTAGAATTTCCATTGTATTTTTTTGTATAATTTCCACTAATCTGTTGAGATTCCCCCTTCTGTTCTCTCATGATAATCTTTTAATACCTTAAACATTTATTAAACCTGTTTTTAAGTGGTTTTTTTGGTAATGTTGACATCTGGGTCATCTTGAGGTTGGCTTCTACTGACCACTTTTTCTTTTGACCATGACTCACGTTTTCTTGTTTTATTTGTTAGAGTGGTAACTTTTGATTGTATAGCAGGCATTGTGGGTAGTATGCTTAAAATTCTAGATTCTGTTATCCTCTTCTGAAAAGTGCTGATTTTTGTTCTACCAGGTATTTAAATTACTAACAGATCACCTTGAGCTTATGGAGGTTTTGTTTTATACTTTGTTGGGGAGAAGCTGTTTCAATTTTGTTCTTGGTCCCAGGGCAACTTCCTTAGTTTAGGACATAGGTTTTTTATCCTAAGATGTGGCCCTCTTCCAGTTTTAATTGAAAGCCCAAAGTGTTCACCAGGCCATGAAACTGTGGAATTCAGATTCCAAACGTTGTTTCCCCTGCAATGGGCAGCAGCTGAAATCTCTGTTCAGCTCATTTAGCCTTCTAATGGTTGTTTTTCTTTGGGTTCCCACACATGGAATTTTCTGGGATTTTCTTTCTCAATTTTCAGTTGTTCTGGAAGCAGATAGCTCTGTGTCCTGGTGACTCAGGCTAGTAAGAGTGCAACTTTCTGATTAAGTTCTGACCACCCTGGTCCCCCTTAATACTGAGGACTGCCCTCTGGTTAGAAGTCCTATAAATGTGGGACTCTGTCTCGTTTTTCACTCCCCAAGGAGTGAATCCATTCTAATTTCTTCCTGCTTTTGGCTGTTCTTCAGTGCCTACTTTAAATAATTGAGGGTTTTTTGTTTGTTTGTGTACTTGTTTGTTGTTTTCTTTTTTTCTTTTTGTTTTTTTGTTTTTTTTTTTTGAGACAGTCTCGCTCTGTCGCCCAGGTTGGAATGCAGTGGCGCGATCTCGGTTCATTGCAACTTCTGCCTCCTGGGTTCAAGCGATTCTCATGCCTCAGCCTTCCAAGTAGCTGGGACTACAGGTGCACACCAACATGCCTGGCTAACATTTGTGTTTTTAGTAGAGACAATATTTCGCCATTTTGGCCAGGCTAGTCTTAAACTCCTGACGTCAGGTGATCTGCCCGCCTCGGCCTCCCAAAGTGCTGGATTACAGGCATGAACCATCACCATGCCTGGCCAATAACTGATTTTTATATTTTGTTCAGTGTTTATCATAGTTATATTCAGGAGTTAGTCTAATACATGTTCCTTTGTCATTACTATACCTGGAATACCAGTTCTTTAGTTTTATAAAATTCAGATGGTTAATATATTTCTGATTATGATCTCATTAATTCTATTTTATTTCTGTTCTTAGATATGAAGAGAAGGCTACTAAAGACTTGGAACGATACAATAGTCAAATGAAGAGAGCCATTGAACAGGAGTCACAAATATCATTAAAAGATGGCAGAAAAAAGATAAAACCCACCAGTGCATGGAATTTGGCCCAGAAGCACAAGTTGAAAACCTCATTATCTAATCAACCAAAACTTGATGAACTCCTTCAGTCCCAAATTGAAAAAAGGAGTCAAAATATTAAAATGGTGCAGATCCTCTTTTCTATGAAAAACTTAAGAATAAATTTTGAGAAACAAAACAAAGTTGACTTAGAAGAGAAGGATGAACCTTGCTTGATCCACAATCTCAGGTTTCCTGATGCATGGCTAATGACATCCAAAACAGAGGTAATGTTATTAAATCCATATAGAGTAGAAGAAGCCCTGCTATTTAAAAGACTTCTTGAGAATCATAAACTTCCTGCAGAGCCACTGGAAAAGCCAATTATGTTAACAGAGAGGTATGATGATACAATCTTTTTTAAATGTAAAAATATTTATTATAATAGTTCATACTAGATTAGAAATTGAAGGTAGAAAGTTGAGAATGGTTCCTAGTAAGGATTAGTGGTATTTATTTATTTATTTTAATCTTTTAAAAATGTGATTTCTAGGCCGGGCACGGTGGCTCACGCCTGTAATCCCAGCACTTTGGGAGGCCGAGGTGGGTGGATCACGAGGTCAGGAGTTCGAGACCAGCCTGGCCAACATGGTGAAACCCTGTCTCTACTAAAAATACAATAATTAGCCGGGTATGGTGGCATGCACCTGTAGTCCCAGCTACTTGGGAGGTGGAGGCAGGAGAATCGCTTGAACCTGGGAGGTGGAGGTTGCAGTGAGCTGAGACAGTGCCACTGCACTCCAGCCTGGGTGACAGAGCAAGAGTCTGTCTCAAAAAAAAAAATTTTTTTTTAATAAATAAAAATTAAAAAATATATATATGTATTTGATTTCTAATCTTTAATGGAATTATTTATAAATTATATTAGAATACTCTGGATAGTTCACTTCTACATTTAATAAATATAAAGCTCATTTCTCTTGTACATTAGTGACTTCTCTAGGGTAATTTTGAAGTTAGATTGCCATGACTTTATTCCATTATGTACTCATTGTTTTAACATTTTCAAACACATAATAAAATAGAAGTGTACGATGCATACCTTTATCAGTAATTATCCAAGACTTTGCCACATTTGCTTTACCTTTCTATACAGTATATAAACGTGCATTTTCTTTCCTTTGCCAAAGTAGTTTAGAACAATTCCCCTTCCTACATCTTTCAATATATCTCTCTCAAAAAATGGCTGTTTTCTAACCTAACCACAATACCTTTTTCATACCTTAAATAATAATAATTCCTTGTAATTGTTCCTCATTATCTCAAAATACCTTTTTTCCCAGGTTTTTAAAAAATTTATATTTAATTTGTATCTAAAGATCCATATACTGCATTTGGTTATCTTGTTTATATATCTTAAAAATCACTCTATTATTATAGATACTGAGTCATTTGTTCAGTGGAATGTTCTGTTGTCTGTATTTGCTTTCTTATGGTGTTCAGCTTCTCTCCCCCATGTTTAATTGGGGGTTAGCTCAGGAGGGCTGAATAGATTTAGATTCTACTTTCTGATGAATCTACTTAATAGGTTGGCTATGTACTTCATATTTCATCACATCAAAAGGCACTATCATTAGGTTCAGCTAATGACAGCCTGTCTTTCACTGGAAAGTTCCCCATCAACCTTTCCATGTAATGGTGCCATTCATTGATGATTTTTGCCTGAAATAATTTTATATTGGTTGTAATATAGGGTATTTCCTTTTCCTAGTTTATATGATTAAATTGCTTTCTTTAAAAATAAATAACCTTGGATGACAAAGCCTGGGAAGACAAAAAAAATTTAAAGATTAAAAAATAAGTAATGACTAACCTATTAACATTTCCCTTTTTTAACTTTATAATATTTCTTTTTCTGTCAGACACGGGTGAAACAGAATCATGACAAAAATAATAAAAACCTGAAGTTTAAAGAGATATAATTTGTTCCCTAGGAAGATAACTCTGTTTCAGAACTTCCAAGAATAAAGCAGAAATCATTTATAAAATATGTTGAAACTCTTGTTAAAGACACTGCCATCATTGGAGGAGAAAAAAACAGGGACAGAACACAGAAAAATATCTGTTAAGTCTGTCTTTTTAAATAAGGAAACAGCAACCACATTAACCAAAATCCAGTATCTTTCATAGTATTGTCTTGAGATTGGTTTAGGAAACTGTCAGAGGAACAATTAGAAAATAGTGCCTTAGGCTACATTCAAACAGTTTAAATAAACACCTGATGGTGCTTTTATCTTCCCTAAAAAAGAACTAGGGTACATCTGAATTTTTAGACTTGACAGCTTTTCTGAATGGCATTTGTAAACTTCATTTAAATTTCAAAAATATTTTTGTGCGTTTTCAAATTATAGGTTTTTAAAAATATTTTTCTATGTGATGTTCTGTTCTTCAAAAAACAAATACATTAAAAACTATTATTTTGGTACCATATTGGCCTGAAAAAAAATCTTTCTTAATTGAGCATAAACAGTAATAAAGATTAATTCAAAATAGTTTTTCTTCCTTCTTCTGGAATGTGGCATCCCCATCACAGTTAATGATGTAAGTTTTTCAAAACTGAGTCATGGACTAATTTATCCCACAATGCAACAATGTGGACAGGGTAATTGTAGGTTGGGCTTAGTTTTCTTGCCAGAGTTCTAATGCTATTTGTGTAACTTACCTCTGAATGGAATAATTTAGGTATCTATAAAGTATAAAGTAAGGGCTTAATAATGATAACCTTAATGATGGCTAATATTTATTGAACATTTACTATATGATAGGAACTTGACAAAGTTTTTTCATGATCTTCACATCAACTTTATGAGGTAGATAATATCATCCACATTTTATAGCTGAGGAAACTGAAATGTAATAGTTAAATAACTTACCTAGGCTCACATAGACAGTAAATAAGCTGTATATCCAAGATTACAGTCTAGACAGTTTAACTGTGGAGTGTACACCATTAATTGCTATACAGTATCATAATCATCACCATCACCACCATCCCTACTGTCTCTCAGATCGATTTTTAGGATATTGGTTAGATGAAGCAGAGTACATGTGATATATAGCCAAAGCTCTCTTCTCTATTATATCAGCTGTCACAGCCATTGGGGTCTTCAACCATTCAGAGCTGATAAGCAAAGACATCAGTGTACTGGAACACAGAACAGTGCCTTGCATACCTAGGACAGTATCTGCCACAGGGTGGGCACTCAAATATTCTTTGAAGGAGTGGCAAAATGGTAACTATTCATATCAACCCCAACAGACACCTTTTTGCAATGACTAACACATCCCGACCAAGCCTAAAACCAGTATGTGCGGTTGATTTGTACCCTAGATAACCTTTGGCTTCCTCAAATTTTTACACCACTCAGAATCATTTCATATACCACCTTTGGGAAACATGCCAGACCTGCAGTAGACTGAAGGAAGCTCTCCCAAACTCTATATTGATTAATTTATTAGTTCCTAGAAGAAAGAGATACATGTTTATCTTTTTGTTACAGAAGAAACTTTGAATAGCAATTGAAAATTTGGCAAGGATGGACCACCTAACTTGACAGTGTATTATTGTGTCTGTTTTGAAGGAATAAAATGAAATTATTTATAAAGTTTTCATTTGTGTTATATTTAGAGAGAGCCATTTTTAGATTTTCACATTCAATTTGTAACATACTAGAAGACAGACTGTCTTCTTTCTGTTCCTCCTTTCTGTATACTGTGTGCAGTAGGTATTTTATAAAATATTAACAGAAATGTAAAACAGTGGTTTCTCATAGAGTTACTTATACCTTTATATTTTGGTTAATGATGATAACACTTGTCAAAGGGCCCTAGGATTAACTTTTTCCCATAAACCCTCTTATTTTGTGTTTTTAATAAGTTAAAGGGCCATAATTTCTTTTTCAGTCTTTTTAATGGATCTCATTATTTAGACGTTTTATGTAAAATGACAGCAGATGACCAAAGATACAGTGGATCAACTTACCTGTCTGATCCTCGTCTTACAGCGAATGGTTTCAAGATAAAATTGATACCAGGTATGATAGTGTGTTTTATTATTTTCTGGTGTGGAAAAATTAGTCTTGTTCCAAGAGTTACATTTGGGTTTCATGATTTACAGATATGGTGGTATATTTTTGTCTCACCAGTGTCAGCTATGTTAAAACATTTATTTCAACACATCACCTCTGCCTGAAACAAGCCAGTGTGGCATCTTTCAGTCCAGTGCTTTGCATTTGCATTTTCATAACTAATCAGATAGTTTTATTGTCATTTTTGTCATCCTTTGACAAAATATTCAAACTGCCTGCTTTGTTTAAATTATTAAAATACTCCTTTAGATAACGAAACAGAAACATGTAGGGCATTGGAATTGCCTGACAAAAATAGACATCTTTGCTTTTTAAAAAGCATTTGCTTGTTTTGCCAGTTAAGACGTGCAACATCAGCAGTTGTGCTATCTGGAGAATGGATGATTCAGTTCCATGGCTTTGCTAAAAGACTGATAACCCTCTTTGCTCAGTATGGAAATTCATTGGGTGGATTTAAAAAAAAAAAAAAAAATCCATCTGGCTAGAAGCTTCAGTTTTCCTGGCTGGCACTTTCTCTGTTCTTTTATAGTTTCCATACCCAACTGCCTTCTGCCTTACCTTCTGTTAATTTTTCTTCATCTGGTATCAAAGGGGTACAGTGGAACCATGAGGAAGGACTCCACTGTCTCCCTTCCTGCCTCCAAACTTGTCACACTCAAAGTATAGAAAAACAAAATTCACCCAAAACAGCATTTGAAGATTTTTAAAGGAATGCTTTACTGAGATATGAAAATAAGTAAAAACAATGTACAAAAGCATGGAGCTGGGTATATACAGAAAATACTTTGGTGTCCCAAACATAAACTAATTTTACTTGATTTTTGTGATTTTTAAGGATACCTAACCTAAGCTTCTTACCTTCTACCTCAATTCTATTAGTCCAAATCCCAGCACTGCCATTTAAAAAGAATGTGTTTTGGGGAAAGTGACCTGGCCTAACTGTGTCTTCATTGATAACAACTAATAATTATAATGTAAAAAGGATAACTGTCCTTTCTTACCTCCCACTCAATTCCAAGAGCATGTTTTTTTTTGTTTGTTTGTTTGTTTGTTTTTGAGCTACCCAGTAAGTTTATATCAGATGGAAAAATTGAGGCACAGAAGTTAAGTTTGCTCAAGGGGACACAGTTATTGGTAAAACCAGAATTTGAACCTAGGCAATCTGCCTTTAAAGCCTAGCTCTTAACTCATTTATCATATTGCCTTCCTGTCAAAATTTAGATATTTACTCCACGAAGTATTTGTGAGCATTATCCAAGGTAACAAATCAGTGAGCATGGTACATGGCAATGGGAGATGCTCACGTATTCTCTTTTCTTACCATTCTTCAGCCCGCTTTCGCAGGCTTGCAGTCATCTCTTTTAGTCTTCCTAGAAATATTTCTTCCTCAGGGTCCCTGGCATCTTAAAATTTATGTGAAGTGAATTTACTTGAAGCAAGGGATGGGTGGGGGTGTATGTGTTTTATTCTCAACTTAATGTTTTTCTAATTAACTATGTGGTGTTGGTGGCAGGTACTGGTTTTTTTCATGAAAGATATTAAACAGGCCGGGCACGGCGGCTCATGCCTGTAATCCTAGCACTTTGGGAGGCCGAGGCGGGTGGATCACTGAGGTCAGGGGTTCAAGACCAGCCTGGCCAACATGGCGAAACCCTATCTCTACTACAAAATACAAAAATTAGTCGGGCATGAAGGCGGGTGCCTATGATCCCAGCTACTTGGGAGGCTGAGGTGGGAGAATCGCTTGAACCGAGGAGGCAGAGGTTACAGTGAGCCAAGATCGCGCCACTGCACTCCCCACTGCGCAACAGAGTGAGACTCCATCTAAAAAAAAAAAAAGAAAGAAAGATGTTAAACAGCAAGTTGTTGTGGTTTTAAGGATAACTGTCCTTTCTTACCTCCCACTCAATTCCAAGAGCATGTTGTTTTTTTTTTTTTTTTTTTTGAGTTACCTAGTAAATTTGTATCTGACAGATGCTTTCAGCTCTTAGCTTGTAGGTAGTATTTTTAAAATCTAATTGAATGTCTAATACTTTTCATAGCATCAGAGATGCAGAAATGATTAAGTCACCTGCAAACTGACTTGATTTGATCGGAATTAACTTTACTTAGATTATCATAAGCATTATTTCCCTTGTCAATATCAGAACAAGTTAAAGATATTTATGTTTTCTTTCATTTCTTTGTTTTTTTCATTTTTTTAAATTAGATTGTATTTTCTTAACAGTTCTGTCTTGTCAGAGTATTGCTGCATTTTACTAACTTTGAATCAACAGTTTGCCTGTAGTCATAGTACATCTTTGGATAAGGATAAAAGTACTTGAAAGAGAAGGAATACATCTGGCTTTGAGAGACAAGATTCTCAATGTGACTCTAAGTACTTTGCATGCTAATGGGAATAGCTTTCTGTCCTGCATCAATAAGAATTCCATATTTTAGGAAGTGAAAACTTGTCAAAGCACTTACTCATTTGATGTATTTTCCCTGAAAATTGGTAAGCATTTCACAGTATTTTATGGAAACTTTTCAAGGGTTATTGTTACATAGTTCCAATGTCTCTAACTTTTCCATGTCTTAATTTTACAAACCCAGAAGTTAAAATATTGCTCAATTTCCTTATTTGTTGCCAAGTACCTTTTACCCATTTCCACTAGGAATCCTGTGAAATGTGTATAATTTTCCAGGGCAAATGTAATCAGTATTAGACTTTTCATTCTAATCATACTGTAAAAGATTTAAAACTACCAATAGTGAAAAAAATCACTTAGACTGATATTTTTGGCAATTTTCGTATCTATATAAATAGTTAAAAGAGATGTGAACTAGAATATTCTGCTACTACTTTTTGCCTACCACACACAGTTTTGAGTTCCATTTACATTTCCCCTGTTGCCCAAACTCATTTCATTTCCACTGTTAGTCTGTGTTTCTATAAAGGAATACCTGAGACTGTGTAAGACTCAAGTAGACCTGAGACTAAAAGAAATGACCACAAACCTTCTTTATAAAGAAGTTTATTTGGCTTATAGTTCTGCAAGCTGTACATGAAGCATAGTGCTAGCATCTGCTTTCTTTTTACATATAAGTTCCAAGTTTAAGTCATTTCTTTGCTCCCATATCTGATGATAGCCATGCCATTTCTTGAACGATTTGCTGCTTAGAAACTTCTTTGCTAGATAGTGAAATGAAAAAGTGATGACCTGGGTTATCACTCTTAAATTCAAACTTCCACAGATCCTAAGGGCAAAGGTGTCCAATCTTTTGGCTTCCTTGGGACACACTGGAAGAACTGTGTTGGGCCACACATAAAATACACTAACACTAACAATAGCTCTTGAGCTTTAAAAAAAAAAATTGCAAAAATCTCTCCATGTTTTAAGAAAATTTACAGATTTGTGTTGGGCCACATTCAAAGCTGTTCTGGGCCACATATGGCCCACAGACCACAGGTTAGACAAGCTTGCCCTAGGGCATGGACACAGTGCAGCCAGAATCCTTGCGGGGACATAAAAAGGGTGACCTTTACTCCAGTTTCCAATAAATTCCTCAATATCATCTGAGACTTTGTCAGCCTTTTACTGTCCATATTTCTATCAGCATTTTAGTCACAACCATTTAACCAGTTTCTAAGAAGTTCCAAACTTTCCCTCATCTTCCTGTCATCTTCTGAGCTTTCAAACTCTTCCAACCTCTGCTCTTACCCAGCTCCAAAACCACTTCTACATCTTCAGTTATCTATAGCAGTGCCCCACTCCTCAGTACTAATTTTCTGTGTTAGTTCATTTATGTTGCTATAAAAGAACACCTGAGACTAGGTAATGTATAAAGAAATGAGGTTTATTTGGCTCATGGTTCTGCAAGCTGTACATGAAGCATAGTGCTAGCATCTACTTCTGGTAAGGGTCTCAGGAAGCTTACAATCATGGCAGAAGGCAACAAGGAGCCAGCATGACAAGGAGCCAGCATGTCACATGGCAAAAGAGGGAGCAAGAGAGAGATGCCAGGCTCTTTTAAACAACCAACTCTTGTGTGAACTACCACAGAGACCTCACTTATTACCATGGGGATGGCACCAAGCCATGATGGATCTGCCCCATGACGCTCCCACTAGGCCCACCTTTAATAGTAGAGGTCACATTTTGACATGAGATTTGGAGGGGACACACATCTAAACCATAGCATCTCACTTCATTGATCTCTGTATCTCATCCCTTAATGCTTGATAATATAATATTATATATTATTCTCTGGGAAAAATGTTTAGGATACCGTCTCTATAGTCTACCAGCACTGCATCTGCCAACCAGGTCAAGGATCTAGTCTGTAATCGGGAACAGGTAAGGGATTGGATTATTGAAGTCTCAGGATCTGAAACTTCAAGTTATATCACATCTCTTTTTTAAAATTAATCCATTGATAGCTACCACTTATCCAAGATTGGACTGTCTCTTTTAATTCCAGGTAGCATTATGTGAACTTCATGAAAGAACACTGTTACACAGATACAGCCAAAGAAGACAAATCTCTGCTATTTTCCAAAAACATGCATTCTAAAGCCAAATCTGATGCCTTGAAATATGTGCTGTTATGGATTATGTACCCAGTTATACGTCCAATCCTGTAGCTAGTTTTTAGTTTTATTTTATTTTTTGAGATGGATTCTCACTCTGTCACCCAGGCTGGAGTGCAGTGGCACGATCTCAGCTGACTGCAACCTCTGCCTCCCAGGATCAAGTGATCCTCCCATCTCAGCTTCCCTAGTAGCTGGGACCACAGGCATGTACCACCACACCCATCTAATTTTTTTTTGTATTTTTGGTAGAGACGGGGTCTTACCATGTTGGCCAGGCTGATCTCAAACTCCTAATGTCGTGACCTGCCTGCCTCGGCCTCCCAAAGTGCTAGGATTGCAGGTGTGAGCCACTGTGCCCAGCCATTTAGTTTTATTTTAATTACTAGGAGTAATTTAAGTAACATTTAACATGTCAGTTTTATTTGTCCTATTAAAATATTTTGAACAAACAGTATTTTCTTCTAATTAATAATATCTCCATAAATTACTATGTGACTGTTTTTATAATTTGTAACTTAAAATCACAGAAATAATTCAGGCATTTAGATATTAAAATGGTAGGGTAGAATTTGAAGAGCAGCAGTTGTTAAAACACTTAAACCAGTTTTATTTTCATAAATATCATGGGACTCCATTTTCTCTCCAAAGCAAGAAATGATCTAAACAAATGTAAGGAACAGAACAGCAATAACTGGGATTAAATTAAATTATATAAAGCACATGTGGTGTCAATGAGCCCTTATGACTTAATGTGAGATCCTATGGGAAATTACTGTTTGTTCTCCAACTAAGGAACAAAATTTTGTCTGACTATATTAAATTCTAATGAGGGTTCACTAAATGTTTTAGCAGCAATTTTTGTTTTTAATGGACATGTTCTGGAATATAAACTTAACTATGTGTGTGTGTGTGTGTGTGTGTTTTCTTTCAGGAGTTTCAATTACTGAAAATTACTTGGAAATAGAAGGAATGGCTAATTGTCTCCCATTCTATGGAGTAGCAGATTTAAAAGAAATTCTTAATGCTATATTAAACAAAAATGCAAAGGAAGTTTATGAATGTAGACCTCGCAAAGTGATAAGTTATTTAGAGGTATGCATTATTTTATATATATGTTAGTGTATACAGGGGTCCCAAATCCTGGGCCAAGCCAGTTAGGAACCAGGCCACCCGCAGGAGGTAAGCAGCCTGCCAGCGGGCATCACCACCTGAGCTCCACCTTCTGTCAGATCAGTGGCAGCATTAGATTCTCATGGAAGCACAAACCCTATTGTGAACTGTGCATGCGAGGGATCTAGGTTGTGCACTTCTTGTGGAACAATTTCCTGAAACCAACCCCACCTGCCAACTGTGGAAAAACTGTCTTCCACGAAACCGGTCCCTGGTGCCAAAAAGCTTGGGTACTGCTGCTGATTCTATATATAGAGGTATTATAGATTGGCCAGACTTTAAGATACTTATTTCTTAAAATAGTAAATTATTTCCAAATAGTAGAATATTTTCTGTAAATTTTATTATGTAATTGCAAGGAAAACACTATTATAAAAAAGAACACTCCATTAAAAGTTTCACATCATAGACTGACTGTGATAAACTCTATCATGGATTCTTACCATAACATTTTATTGGGTACGTATTGAGGAAAGACTTTATAAATGAGATATTCTGCAGTGAAGTTCTGTTTTAAAAAACATTTCATAAATAATCCTCTTAGAAGGGATTTAAAATAATTCTACCTTTATATCACATACTTGTCTAAAAAGTATAATAATATAATTCTAAGTCCTGATCTCATCAAGAGCAGTAGAAGGGAAGGGAAGTGAAAGATATGAATCTTTGAATAAGTGGAAATTTTCATTTTTGTGACAGTATTCACCACAAAAGAGAAATGTAACAGTGGGTTAAAAAAAATAAAAGGATTAAGGAAGGTTATAAACATTAAAATGTCCAAGTATAAGATAGTAGAAGGAAAACAATAGTGTTTCCGTCTATATATCTTGTTCTAGATATCCCACAAGATTGGCTAGTATTATTTTTTTTAAAAACCTGAACTCTAATGAAGTTTTTCTCCCTTTTTAAAAGTGAGCCATTTTTGTTTACAGTTGGTAGTGTGCCTGCTGTATTCTGAAGGTCAGACTTCCTTAACAGGAAAGTCTGCTTGTTACTCCTTCTGAAGAACATACTCAGTAATGTTCTGTGAGTCCTTTAGGAGCTTTGTTATGTGGAAAGTCCCAGCATATTGTGCAGGTAGCTTAACATTGATAGTTTCTAGAGACTTTAAGGGAATATTTTCTTGTGAAAGAGTTAGTATGAACTTAAAGGTTGAGGGAGTTGTGGGTCGGAAGAACAATGTGGGGAGAAATAAGATTTCAGAAATAACAGAAAAAAAGTAATTGGGACTGGTTTTAAATATTTTTTTGCTAATAGTTTACCTTTCAGTATGTTAAGGTAATAGTGGTATAAGTGTTAAGAAAAATGGCCTAGAAAAAAAAAGGAGAGAACTTAAACCACAAGGATGCTTCTGTTTAAGGTCAATAAGATGAATCAGAGAAGAAGATAGGAAAGTGAAAGAAGAACCAAGAGAGGCGTGGATGTAAAAGTCAAGGAAGGAAGGAATTTTAATCTTAAGTAGTATCACATTCTGTATAGGGTAATAATTGCTAGAAGATATATCAGATATGGCTGCTAGATGACAGTAGTAACCTTGAAGAGAATCGTAATGGCAAAGTACAATTGCCCTTCTGTATACTCAGTGGATTGGTTCCAGTACCACCTGTGGATACTAAAATCCAAGCATGCTTAACTCCCGCAGTCAGCCCTCCAGAACCCACATATATGAAAAGTTGGCCCTCCGTATATATGGATTTCGCATCCCATGATACTGTATTTTCTATCACAGTTGGGGTTGGAAAAAAATCCATGTATAAGTGGACCCCCACACAGTTGAAAACCAGTGTTGTTCAAGGGTCTGCTGTAGCAGGAATAGACGACGTTTGCCAGTGGTTAAAGAGTGTAGTAGTGGAAAAGTAGGCAGCAAGTCATATTAGTGAATAGTGAAAGGAAGGAAAGAGTATGTTCAGCATGTTTGTGTTGAATTGGTGGAAGACTGACAATAAAAGATTGCAGAGGAGGCCAGGTGCACTGGCTCATGCCTGTAATCCCAGCACTTTGGGAGGCTGAGGTGGGTGAATCACCTGAAGTCAGGAGTTTGAGACTAGCCTGGCCAACATGGTGAAACCCCATCTCTACCAAAAATACAAAAATTAGCCAGGCGTGGTGGTGCGCACCTGTAATCCCAGCTACTCAGGAGGCTGAGTGAGGCAGGAGAATTGCTTGAAACTGGGAAGTGGAAGTTGCAGTGAGCTGAGGATACACACTGCACTCCAGCCTGGGCAACAGAGCAAGACTCTGTCTCCAAAAAAAAAAAAAAATTTGCAGAGGAAATGTTCCCAAAAAGGCAAGAGAGAAGATAGGATATGAATATAAGGTTTAGAAAGAAGAAGCTGTCTGAATCAAGAGCAGAAAATGGAAAAGGGGAAAAATGAAAATAATTTTTATGTAAACTTTTAAAAACTTTTTTCTTAATCATTAGAACCTATGAAATTTTAGGTGAACTTGAGAGAAGTCATGTTGATATATGTGGCGAAAGAGTAGAAGTGACTTGCTGAGAGTGGAGGGGTTGTGGGAAGGCGTTGGTAATTTTAGTACAGTAACAAAGATATGAAAATAAGAGCTGTAGGTACTATAAGAGAAGGTTAAATAAACAGGAATAAGATTTCCAGGTGTCATTGAGGGCTCGTAAGAGTAAACATTTGTATTGAATCCAGCCAGGACAGTTTTGTGACTCAACAATGCTCAGTAGAATTTGTCCAAGTGTAAATCAAAACACCAATTCCTCACCCTGTCCTAGAGAGTGCCTAATTTCCTCTTCCTGTTCCTCTCTTTTGAACAACTATGTTGCACCCACATTGAACATTCAGTTTCTCTTCTGTCTGCCTGAGATGTTTTTCTTTCCCCATGATCTTTCCATTAAGGTTTCTTATTTATTTTTGTTTATTTGAGATAAGGTCTTGCTCAAAAGCTGGAGTGCAGTGGCATGATGACAGCTCACTGCAGTCTTGACCTTCAGGCTCAAGTGGTCCTCCTGCCTCAGCCTCCCAGGTAGTTGGGACTACAAGCATGCCCCACCATGCCCAGCTTTTTTTTTTCGTAGAGACTGGGTCTCAGTGTTGCCCAGGCTGGTCTCGAACTCCTGGCCGCAAGCAATTCTCCTGCCTTCGTCTCCCAAAGTGTTGAGATTACAGGCCTGAGCCACCGCGCCCAGCCTCGTTCCTTATTTATATTCAAGCTTAAAGCTATCTCCTCAAGTAATCTTTTTCCAGCTCTACAATCACTCTATCATGTGGCCCAGTTTAATTTTGTGCATTATTTATTGACTAAAATGTTCTGTCTTTTGTCTGTTTTCTGTTTCTCTGCACTAAAATGTAAATTGCACCAGAGCAAGGGTCTTGGTTTTTGGTTCGCCACTACATCCCTAGAGCGGACAACGTAGTTGATACTTAATAAATATTTGTTAGTGAATTCATAATAAGATGAAAATAATCAATATTCTGTTATCCTTTTTGCCAGGATAACATGTTTTCTGCTTCAGGGTATATCATGGTAAAATGTGTGACTTTCCCTTTGGACAGGGAGAAGCAGTGCGTCTATCCAGACAGTTACCCATGTACTTATCGAAAGAGGACATCCAAGACACTATCTACAGAATGAAGCACCAGTTTGGAAATGAAATTAAAGGGTGTGTTCATGGTCGCCCATTTTTTCATCATTTAACCTATCTTCCAGAAACTACATGATTAAATAATGTTTAAGAAGATTAGTTACCGTTGAAATTGGTTCTGTCATAAAACAGCATGAGTCCAGTTTTAAATTATCTTTGTATTATGTGTCATATGGTTATTTTTTAAATGAGGATTCACTGACTTGTTTGTATATTGAAAAAAGTTCCATGTATTGGAGATAACGTAAATAAACTAATATAGACTATTCATTTTATTCTCAAGAACCAGCTGTCATCATAATTATGAGTTATAGACTCAAAATTGGAAAATAGGTAGTATTGTTGGGTGGTTATTTACTAGGTCCTCTCTGTGCAGGGAGAAATCAAACATCACACATACTAGCATATCTGACAAACAGTGTCAATATTTTTTAAAGTGTGATGGAGAGACACAGTGGGAGAAAATGAGAAAATGAAATTCAGAGGAAGAAGAAAACCAGAAATTCTTCCATTAACCTCAATTTAGGGGGTAACAGATTAGATGTTGCTATCTCTTCATTATATGGTAATTATTGGATTTGGGGGGTCAACTTTTATCAGAGAACATGGGAAGAACTAGATTTTTAACAGAAAACTGAGGTGAATTTTTTTTTTTTTTTTTGGAGACTCTTGCTCTTGTCACCCAGGCTGGAGTGCAGTGGCACGATCTTGGTTCACTGCAACCTCCACCTCCCAGGTTCAAGCGATTTTCCTGCCTCAGCCTCCCAAGTAACTTGGATTACGGCTGCCTACCCCACACCTGGCTAATTTTTGTATTTTTAGTAGAGATGAGGTTTCACCATGTTGGCCAGGCTGGTCTCGAACTCCTGACCTTAGGTGATCCATCCACCTCGGCCTCCCAAAGTGCTGGGATTACAGGTATGAGCCACCGCCCCGGGCCATTAGGTGAAAATTAATGTACATATGCCCCTTCAAAAACCAGGTCCCACAGTGCACCAAAATACCTTTACAAAAAGTTGAAACATGATTTTTAATGAACATATTTGTTGCGTAAAGTAAGATATGTTATACTGGATACGGTATCACCACACTCACACCATCTCCCATAACTCTCAAAGATCATCTTTAAATTCCCAAGATCCTTGTGTTAAGTACAAATTGTGAAGCCTGGATTCTGCCTTTTATCTGCCAACATCATCCTGTTCTGCATGAACCAAAAGAATGCTTCCCTTGACTCTCCATTACCCCTTTTATAAATGTGGGGCCCTGCTCTGGGAGAGCTTTCTGGGAGTAATTCTTTTAAATTAACTGGGTAAACTGAGGGAAGAGAGGCTCACAGAAGCTATCAAAGATGAAATTTGCATCATTTGCACTCACGCTAAGTAAAACTGTAGACTTATTTTTTAGCCAGTATAGTCTGTATTGGTCCTACAACTATCTTGTAGATGAAGAAACTCATTTTTTCTTACCAGTTATGAGTTGTGTCAAAGGTTGATAGGAATGGCAGTAGGTATTTACCACTTATTTGCTAGGCAGGCTAAGCACTTACCTTGGATGATCTCATTTAATGTTCACAACTAATTTAAACTTGTGGTTACTGTTGAGATTCTAATGTCAGAGCTCCTGTTCTTAACCACTATTATACTGCCTGCCATGAAAAATGGGCCCTAAAGAGTTATTTGGTCAACTAAGCGTAGGTAGTTAACAGAGTATAAAACACTCCCTGACACCACTTGAACGAATGCTGGAGTAAATCAACTTCAGGCTGCAACTTTTTTTTGAGACCAGTCTCGCTTTGTCGCCCAAGCTAGAGTGCAGTGGGGCGCCTCCCAGGTTCAGACGATTCTCCTGCCTCAGCCTCCCCCAAGTAGCTGGGATTACAGGCGTCTGCCACCACGTCCAGCTAAATTTTGTATTTTTAGTGGAGACGGGATTTCATCATGTTGGCCAGGCTGGTCTGGAGGTCCTGACCTCAAGCGATTGACCCGCCTCAGCCTCCCAAAGTGTTGGTATTACCCACTGCACCTGGCCAGCAACTTTTTCTTAACGGTGACTGGAGTAGCAGACTGGCGTGAATCAGCTTTTTGCAGAACAGAAATGGGCTTCAGGTGAGGGTCTAGTGTCGCCCCACGGACCAATCCTGGTTCATCAGGCTAAGGGAAGCCCAGCAACCACGCAGAAGCCCGGCAGTCTCCCGCTGCGCTCCCACCCACAAATCCTTGCAACAGCCCCAGCACCCCCCGCGGACCAAATGCTGGAGCTGGGAGCGGCGACAGGGAAACCCTGGCTCCCAGAATGGAGGTAACGCCCGCTGCGGCCTGGGAGGCTTACCCGAAATTAAGGGCGAGGCGAGGAGATCCGAAGGAAAAGGAAAGCCTGACCCCAAGTTATCCATTTGCCTCTTTAGGCTGGGTTGCCAGAGCCCTTGGCCTGCGAGAAGGACTCTTAAGGTACGAGTTCTAAAGTGCTCTTTAGACCCAAGTATGTTGCTTAGGATCCCAGCCTTGGCTGTAGCCACAGGGCTGACCCAAAGCCTTACGGAAGTCAGACCTGCAGGCCCCTCTTGGATGGACATTTTGCTGGGAAGGTAGCCATCTTAGGTCTGGCCAGGCCTGGGAGGTTTTAGATATTTAACCTACCGGAAAATGTTAGACCTGTATTCAGATGAACGGATTTTTGTTACTTTCATTGGCTACGTTATTCTCTGTGATTTTATCCAGATTTTGTGGCTTAGGTTGTAGGAATTGCAGCCCAACCCAGCACAGCCCGCATTTCTCAACTAAAAGTGTAAATAGAGCCATTTTTTCCTCTCCAAATTCTTTCCTGTTTTATTTTCATCTCATGTTCTTATGTTTGCAAGCTTCCTCCAGCATTTTTTGGTGTGTGTGTGTGGTTTTTTTAGGGCAGGAGGGAGCAGAAGCCACTAAATAAACTTGGGCTTGGGTCTGCACTGAAAACCAAACATAGATTTAACTCTTGTAAACCAAAAAACATCTGAGATAGGTCTCAATAAATTTAGAAGTTTATTTTGTCAAAATTAAGGACATACCCGGGAGACAGGTCTGTGTGCCTTTTCCAAAGATGATTTTGAGAGCTTCAGTATTTAATGCGGAAAGGTAGGCTGGAGGGGAAGGAGGGAGGATATGGTCACATTACTGAATCCACATGTTGCAAAAGAAAAGGGGCAGGTAAAGGAATAGTCAGTGTATTGTCTGACGCTCAGTAAATTCACATTTTACATAAGATAAGGTGAACATAGAGTAGCTACCTGTGGAGATGTTTAACGTTTTATCTGTAGCCGTCTGCTTAGGAACAAAGGAAGGGCAGTTTCTTGGATGACTCAGCTTTCAGCTTAATTTTTTCCGTTTGGCATAGTGAATTGGGTCCCAAGTTTTTATTTTTGTTTCACACTCTTTACAGTACCTAGTTAATGCAAAGGAAATAACACATTTGGGGACCCCAAATGTTGATCACTAACTTAACCAAAGTTACCAGGCCAATTAAGATACCAATAATGATACTAAGATATTTAAATGACTAGACTTGTTCTTGGAGTGAAGCATTTCGGGCAAGCCAATGTTCATGGATTTATAGTGGCTAAAAATAATCTTGAGGTGAGCCAACTAATTTTGCAGATGAGAAAGTAGAAGCCCAAAGTGATGACATGACATACGTGAGCACACACAGCTAATCTAGTGCTCTACTAGTTCCACTTTAAATGTTTGTATTACCATAAACAAAGATAAGTCCTGAAAAAAAATCAAATTCTACTGCAAAGCCAAATAAAAAATGACTTGAGATTGTCACCTGCTTTCTCCCTTTACAAGCATAGATAATCCAGAGTTAACTGTTAACCTTGTGAAACGAAAATAAATCTTGGGGCCCCTAAATCACTAAGCTAAAGGGAAAAGTCAAGTTGGGAAGTGCTTAGGACCAACCTGCCTCCCATTCTGTTCAGTCACCCCTGTGCTCACTGAAATAAATGCATACCTGATTGGCATCTCCAAAGGGTTCTCCAAAGGAGGCAATCGGATATGCATTTATCTCTGTAAGCAGAGGGGTGACTGACTAGAATGGGAGGCAGGTTGTTTCTAAGCAGTTCCCACCTTGACTTTTCCCTTTAGTTTAGTGATTTGCAGGCCCCAAGATTTATTTTCGTTTCACACTTCCCCCCTTTCATTTTTAAAATCTTTTGGAGAAAACATTTTAGAAGAAAACCAGTTTCTGGTCTCAGGTTTCCTGTGATCTCTCATGGCTAGGATGGTTTATTCCTAGATGAGTAGATCCTGAGTTATTAGGAAAGCTCATTTTTAGCAGGTTTGTGAAGTCTCATGTCCTATGAAGATAAAATAAGGGGAGGAAGGCAGAAAAACAATAAACAAAAGAACAATCCTGGAAAATCTATATAGGCCACATTACTCTGAAGTCCATACATCTGTAGGCAGGTATGAAAGTGGCTTATGTTTGTAAGTAGGTTGCTGTTATTTTCTTCTGAAGTTTAAGTTGTCTAGCTTCACTTTGCAGGGCTTTACGAAAGCACAGCTTAGTTTGCAGTGACTGCAAATTAGGAAAAATGGGGAGAAAGAAGGAAAAAAATTGAAAACATTATTTTGTAGTCTTGTAGCCTGCAAAATAGAAAAATCTGTCCAAACTGTAGAAAATAATAAAAGTTGAAAAACATTAGGCAAGACTAGAATCTAACAACAGGCGTACTGTAGTTTTTGAAACATAATTTTTCTCCAGTTTCCCATTTTTATTAAAGACAAATCATGGTAGAACTGAGTTTGCTTTATTATACTTGTTCTGATTATTTGTATACAGTGCAGCAAGAATAATTATTTGTTTTTACGTAGGCTTTTAAATTGGCTTTGATGGAACTTTGTTTCATAGAAGGAATATCAGATAAAATTTTTTTAAAGCCAAGCCCAGCCATGGATTTGTACCATCAAATACCTATGAGCTGGATGAATTCCTCTTTGAGGTTCCAACATAAACTTGGGGCTCCTGGGCCTGTCAGAAAGTGACATTCTTTCTAAATTAACTGAGACCTGTCTCAGATTTTTGGAGTTCACAACTTTATTCTAGAGCTTTCATTTAATCTCACCTAAACTTGATCAGTTTTATTTTTAAAGCCTTCTTCACTGTTTCCAGTAATAACTAGTATGAACCCAAAAGTATCTGAGAACGTATCTCAATCAATTTAGAAAGTTTATTTTGCCTAGGTTAACGACACGCTTGTGACACAGCCTCAGAAGGTCCTTACGACATGTGCCCAAAAGTGGTGAGGGTACAGCTTGCTTTCATACATTTAGGGAGACATGAGACATCAATCAATATGCGTAAGATGTACATTGGTTCAGTCCAGAAAGGCAGGACAACTTGAAGCAAGGGGTCTCCAGGTCATAGGTAGACAAGAGACAAAGGTTGCAGTCTTTTGAGTCCTTGATCAGCCTTTCATTGAATACACAATTTAATCTGGCTCAGTGAATCTCCATTTTTATATAAACAGTAGGGCAGAGGAAGCAATCAGGCATTTGTCTCAGGTGAGCAGAAGGATGACTTTCTGTCTGAAACCTGTGAGGATAAGCTTTCAGTTTCCATTGCCAGGGTGAAATTCAGCAGAACTGTTTCAGGGTAAAGATCTTGAGGCTCACAAGGAATTTTCTTGTGGGCAAAATATGAGGGAGATACATAACTTTTAAAACTCTTTGTAGCTGTCTTATTTAGGAATAAAATGGGAGGCAGGTTTGTCTGATGTATTATAATTCTCAGCTTGACTTTTTCCTTTGCTTATTTTGGGGGTCCCAAGGTTCATTTGTTTTTTTTTTTTTCCCACACTAGCAACACACTATTGGACTCTCACAACTGCTCTCAGAGGTTTTCTCTGCTTACTTGATTTTTGGTCACAATTTTTATTCCTCCTTAAAACACTGCAAGTTAATGTAGAGATATTTTCTCTAGCTATTAAAAATTCTGTCCCAGTGGTTATCAACTTTGAGCATAACATCAGAATCACCTGGAGAGCTTATTGAGCACTGAGTGTTAGATGCTATGCCCACAGTTCCTAATCTTGATGGCCTGGGGTGGGATTGAAAATTTTCACTTCTAGTAAGTTTCCAGGTGATGCTAATGCTACTTGTCGAGAAGCCACACTTGGAGAACCACTACTCTATCTCATGTATCAAAGTTCCCCTAACAATCAATCTCAAGTCAATTTCTATATGCCTGTATTTCTTACTGACTTTTACTAAAATCTACCAGACAAAAAACACACCAGGGCTTAGAAGATCTCAACCTGACTATGCTGTTATAGACATCCATTTCTTCATCTCTGAAATTAAGATGCTGAACTTGATCTCCAAGTACACAACCATTTCTAATGTTCTGTTATTTTGTTTTGTCCTGATTTTTTTTTTTTTTTTTTTTTTTTGAGATAGAGTGTTGCTCTGAACAACCTATTTTCCCTTACTTATGTCTACTATTAAACATTTAAATACCTCTGAACTAGCTCACTTTTTCATAAAATCTTTTAAACTAAAGCCAGTAGGGATAGACTTCCTCCACTTTGCTTTAGTTGGACACAAAATCACTATAACAAACTCCTTCATCTCTGTCTCCTTTAGTTATGGCTACATTTCTTAGTTTATTCAGTGATATTTATCATTACGGCTCTCAGTACTACTGAACAGAGAATATAGAGAGAAGACATTCCTTGCCCTCTAGAGGAAACAAAATAAGAGCAATATAATATAAATGTTTTGGTGAGTTTATGTAGTATTGTTAATCTATATGGGTCTGCAGCACCCTCTTGGAAACCAACTTAAAAGTTTCTAGTTGTTCCTTAAATTAAATATTTTTTGAATTTATAAAGATCTTAAATATTCAAATATAATTTTCTAGTTAACGTTTACACCCAGATGCTTAATAAGACAAAGTAATGACTGGTAATTTAAAATGATCTTTAATTTTGAACTTATTTGATATTTAAGAACTTTCTTATAGGTATTTTAGTTATGTTTTGTAATTTAGATGATAGAAATGCAAGATGAATTAAGAAATAGGCAAGAAATTGTGAATGGATTGAACATATTTATGGGAAAAAATGGTATGTTTTCATGTTATTTCTTTAAAAAGGCATTTTTGTTTTTAAACTGGCTTTAATTTTACCTCGAGACACTGGTAAATTATAGCAGCTTAACTTGCAAGACAGTGATGCTGTACTGTCAAAAATATATTTTAAGTAATTCACTAATAACAATAGCAAAAACAATCTACATTTTTACATGTACATTACTAAATATGTATGATACTTGTTATCTATTTTGAAGTTATTTGCACTCTTTTTTGGTCTTTTCTCCTTAGTTTTCTTGGTCAATAGCTGTTGTAGAAGAAACGCTTCCTCATATACATAGTAATAATTCTTGATCCCAGATGAAAACAAGATTCCCAGCCACACATACACATTCAGCTTTTAAATTGTCAAAGACTACTGAAGCAATTCAGTTTTAGCTGTATTCCCCCTTTAAAAACAAAATAAAATGTCTGATCCTCCGTCCCTAAAGTTGACAGGACAGTACTTCATGTTTTTTAGGTTTCTTTATTATGAGTTTGAGGATACTCTGTTTATGCTAGTATATGAGTATACTCCAACTTTAATATGCATATAAATCTCTCTGGGCTTCTCTGATTAAGTAGGTCTGGGGTAGAGTCTGATATTCTGCATTCCTGGAAAGTTCCCTGGTGATGCTGATGCTGCTGGTTCAGAGATTACACTTGGATTAACGAGTGCACATAATCCTGATGCACTAGATTCCTGAAATAGAATACAGATAGATTTTTAATGCAGATATGTACTGAAAATAAAATAATCAGATTAATGAATCTGCTTATGGCTCTCTATTCTCTTTGGGAAGTCAGGTTTATGTTTTCTCTTGGGACATCATTCTTTATTTAGAAAATCAGATTTATATATCTCAAAAATGTTATGAGGTAGCTGGATCCGCCATCATTTCTTTATTGTACACACAGGCATACCCCTTGTGAAGAGGTGGGATCTGTTCCTCCACTCCCTTGAATCTGGGTTAGTTTATGATTACTTTGCCCATTAGATTCTAACAGGTGTAATGCTATGCAACTTCCAAGACTAAGTCATAGAAATCTTGCAGCCTTCCTGGCTATCTTGAAATGGTATCTATGGGGAAGCTAGTCACCTTGTGAGAAGTCAGTCTACCCTGAGTCTGCCATTGTATAAAAAGTACAACTAGCTAGATAAATAGGCTGTGTGGAGAAAGAGATGCTGAGGGCTCTGTTCTGTTCCATTGGTCTATATCTCTGTTTTGGTAACAGTACCATGCTGTTTTGGTTACTGTAGCTTTGTAGCATAGTTTGAAGTAAGGTAGTGTGATGCCTCCAGCTTTGTTCTTTTGGCTTGGGATTGTCTTGGCAATGCAGGCTCTTTTTTGGTTCCATATGAACTTTAAAGTATTTTTTTCCAATTCTGTGAAGAAACTCAGTGGTAGCTTGATGGGGATAGCATTGAATCTATAAATTTCTTTGGGCAGTATGGCCATTTTCATGATATTGATTCTTCCTATCCATGAGCATGGAATGTTTTTCCATTTGTTTGTGTCCTCTCTTATTTCCTTGAGCAGTGGTTTGTAATTCTCCTTGAAGAGGTCCTTTATGTTCTTCTCTAAACTGATATTTCTAGTTAGAAATTCCTCTAACCTTTTTTCAAGGTTCTTAGCTTCTGTGCATTGCATTAGAACATGCTCCTTTAGCTCAGAGGAGTTGATTATTACCCACCTTCTGAAACCTACTTCTGTCAATTTGTCAAACTCATTCTCCATCCAGTTTTGTTCCCTTGCTTGCAAGGAGTTGTTATCCTTTGCAGGAGAAGAAGTGTTTTGGTTTTTGGAATTTTCAGCCAAAAGGGGCTGGGTTCTTCTCATCTTCATAGATTTATCTACCTTTGGTCTTTGATGTTGGTGACTTTCGGGTGGGGTTTCTGTGTGGACATCCTTTTTGTTGATGTTAATGCTATTCCTTTCTGTTTGTTAGTTTTCCTTCTAACAGTCAGGCCCCTCTGCTGCAGGTCTGCTGGAATTTGCTGGAGGTCCACTCCAGACCCTGTTTGCATGGGTATCACCAGCAGAGGCTGCAGAACAGCAAAAATTGCAGAACAGCAAAAATTTCTGCCTGTTCCTTCCTCTGGAAGCTTTGTCCCAGAGGGGCACCTGCCAGTTGCAGCCAGAACTCTCCTGTATGACGTGTCTGTTGACCCCTGCTGGGAGGTATCTATTAGTCAGGAGGCACAGGGGTCAGAGACCCACTTGAGGAGGCAGTCTGTCCATTAGCAGAGCTCGAGTGCTGTGCTGGGAGATCTGCTGCTTTCTTCAGAGCTGGTAGGCAGGAATGTTTAAGTCTGCTGAAGCTGCACCCGGAGCCACCCCTTCTCCCAGGGAGATGGGAGTTATGTCTCTAAGCCCCTGACTGAGGCTGCTGCCTTTCTTTCAGAGATGCCCTGCCCAGAGAGGAAGAATCTAGAGAGGCAATCTGGCTACAGTGGCTTTGCTGAGTTGCGGTGGGCTCTGCCCAGTTCGAACTTCCTGGTGGCTTTGTTTACACTGTGAGAGGAAAATTGCCTACTCAAGTCCCAGTAATGGTGGTCACCCCTCCCAGCACCGAGTTCAGGTGTCCCAGGTCGACTTCAGACTGCTGTGCTGGCAGCCAGAATTTCGAACCAGTGGATCTTAGCTTGCTGGTCTCTGTGGGGCTAGGATCCACTGAGTTAGACCACTTGGCTCCCTGGCTTCAGCCCCCTTTCCAGGGGAGTGAACGGTTCTGTCTCATTGGCATTCCAGGTACCACTGGGGATACGAAAAAAAAAAAAAAAAACTGCAACTAGCTCGGTGTCTACCCAAACAGCCGCCCAGTTTTGTGCATGAAACCCAGGGCCCTGGTGACGCAGGCACACGAGGGAATCTTCTGATCTGCAGTTTGTGAAGACCATGGGAAAAGCATAGTATCTGGGCCAGAGTGCACTGTTCCTCACAGCATAATCCCTCAAGGCTTTCTTTGGCTAGGGGAGGGAGTCCCCTGACCCCTTGTGCTTCCCGGGTGAGGCAATGCCCCACCCTGCTTTGGCTCGCCCTCCATAGGCTGCACCCACTTTCTAACCAGTCCCAATGAAATGAGTCAGGTACCTCAGTTGGAAATGCAGAAATCACCTGCCTTCTGTGTTGATCTTGCTAGGAGCTGCAGACTGGAGCTGTTCCTGTTCGTCCATCTTGCCAGCCATCCTTGTGCTTGCTTTTATATGTACAGCTGGCCCTCTCTAAACATGGGTTCTGCATTTGTAAGTTCAACTAACTGCAAATCAAAACATTTGGGGAAAAAAAGGCAGTAAAAAGTAATAATACAACAATAAAAAATACAAATAAAAAATTAAATATAAAAACTACATAGTATACATTGTATTAGCCATTATAAGTAATCTAGGAATGATTTAAACTGTATAGGGGTATATGCATATGTTATATGCAAATACTCTGCCATTTTATTATAAGGGACTTTAGCATCTGTATGTGGATTGGTACTGGAACTAATCCCCTGGGCATACCAAGAGATGACTGTATATATAAATTTTCAAGACATCATAGGACAGTTGACTCAATTTGCATCTATCTGCATAAATTATAGTACCATTAGGGAAGGTCACATTTTACGGATGGACACTGGTGGAAGAATCTGGGTTCAATAAAAACAATTATCTCAGAAAATGTGTTTGTCAAATTTATGTCCTTTGTACATTAGGTAATAGACCAAGAATCTCTTTAGATGCTGCTTTTAAAAATAAAAAGTAGTGTGACATTCATGTCTTAGAAGAACAGAATGAATACTTCTATTGTCAGATACTTAATACACAGAATCTTTGAAAGAGAAATGTACTTTGCAGCTTAAGGGTAGATTAAAATAATTTTCTTTGTAACACATTTATGAAGTAACATTCAGTTTAATCTCCCTGATGATATGCCCCTTTGTGATAGAATGGATATCTGAAGTTGTTTTTCTATTTTATCTATATCTTCCACAGGTAGAATTGGCATCCACATCTTTTGGGCATCCTCAAATAAAATCTTATTTATGATTGAGTTAGAAACAAGAACTAAAGCTCACTGAACTCACTGAGTTTCAATAATGCTTGAAACTACCTAATCAATTTTAGACTGACTTGTTTCTTTTCGGATCACCTCATCTTGTCTCTCTCTTCTCATGACCATATCAGACAATTACATTTTATTTACATAATTCTGTTTCGACTTTTAGTTTTCCTCTTATATAGTATTATATAGCGTTATTTGTTACATTATTGGATTATATAATATGTATTATATAGCGTTATTTGTTACATTATTGGATTATATAATATTAAATGTTAAAGTATAGAAAAATGAATATCATTATGTTATATAAACAATATATTATTTCTTATGCTTGAAATAGTCTCATTTTCTTAATGTGAAAGTTTTTGGTGTCTTAAAATGCCTCTCATAATATCTTATTTCAAATATCAGGAAAGATTCATGTTTGTGATTTATATTTTTAAAATTTAAAGGCCATACTTAAAAACCTTCTTAACTAAAAAGTACCAATTAGAATTTAGAATATTTAGAATCAAATATAGAATTTTCAGTGCTGAATTCTAGTCAATTGAAAGAACAACAGTAATGAAAGAAAAAAAGACTGAAATAAAAAAGTGACTTGAACACTATTTACAAAAAGGACATGCAATTGGTTACAATTAATGAAGAAATAAAATGAGATCACAACCATTAACATAAAAGAAAACATTCAAATGAAAGAGCAAAGGAAGGAGAAAGTGGAAGAAAACCACTTTCTGATTAGAGAAGGAGAAAGGGAGTAGAAAGGAAGATCACCACAAAATTTCTTCGACCATTTTCTCCTCCACTTGCGTTTTATAAGGTTCTGCACTAGTTTGTAATCCTAATGCCTGGATATTCCAGCTGGCCAAAATCTCCTATTTTTATTTTTAACACTGAAGTAACTCCTATACCCTAGCACTTGTGTTGACCATTCGTTCAGTGCTTATATTAAAGTCAGTAAGTATTATGATTTTTCTTATATTGCTTCACTTCTATTTATCTTGATCGCCTAGCGATAATCGAACTAGTCTCTTCTAGTACTACTGGAGCCTAACCCAGAGGGCAGTCTTATTAATATTTGTATATTTGAATAAAACATTTTATTTAGCTCTCTTTTTCTCCAGTTCCAACTCTGCAGATGTTAATGTGCCAATACTGGTCATACTCCCCATGCTCTCCAAAGGAGAAACATCATGGGAAATAGGATTAATGTTTTATTTGGGACCAAATCTTGAGGGGACTTCAATATTAGGCTAAAGGTTTTCAACATTGGAAAGAGCAACTAAATTTTTTTGAATAGGAAGATAACACAATCAGAACTATACATAAGGATTATTAATTTAAAAGCATGTTTAAGATGAATCAGAATGAATAAGAAGAGAGATGGGAGATCAGTTTAGAAAATCATAGTGCTATTACCAGTCATGGTGGTGCATGCCTGTAGTCCCAGCTACTCCAAAGGCTGAGGCATAAGAATCGTTTGAACCGAGGAGGCAGAGGTTGCAGTGAGCCAAGATCGTGCCACTGCACTCCAGCCTGGGCAACAAAGTGAGACCCTGTCTCAAAAAAAAAAGAAAAGAAAAATCATACTGCTAAAATTTCATTTATGTATGTTTTTAGTCATCTTACGTTCATTGTGTTCTTTCAGTATATTAATAGAAGTTTCTTTAGAAGAACTTGAAGAATTTTACTTTCTTGAGATATACAAATATATTATTTCTAAACTTAAATTCAAACTTAGTAAAATTTTAAAGCATATATATTTTTTCAGTTTTCTGGTTCTGATACTTGCCAGTAAAATGTGTTAGTGACTTTGGAGGATGACAAAGATGGAACTTAACAAGAATGTTGAGTTTATGCCGTACATAGACAAAAAGATGGTTTAAATTTAATTTTATCTTGATTTTCATAACAGCAAATATTCCTATATTTGCCTAGGGAAAATGTACATTTTATTATCTTGTGTCATGGCTTTCTAGGTTCCTTGTACTTATTCTTGTCTCTGTACTTTTTCCTGCATTCCCTATGGGCCTAAATATTTCCAGAGTATCTCTTATTTGTTCCTTCCCAACTACCCAATTACCTCCCCTTTTCTGAATTTAGTTGATCTTGGCTAAATGTTAAAGGAACAGGAATCAGGTAGAAATGGTTTGTATCAATGCAAATGACATAAAGATGTATTCTGTCATAAAGGGAGAAAACTATAATATGAATGACTGGAATATTTGGATCTTAAGAGGAATTAATTACCCTGAATCAGCTCTAATTAATTGAATTTTAGGCAATATAGGGATATATTTTTGCTATTTGGAGAAAATTACCTACTTTCATATGCATGTAAGATGGGTCCTCATATTACATTTTTCTTTCCCCAAAGGATAAAGAAACAGAAACTATAAGTGGTAGTTCAAAAGAAGCACATATGTCAGTGAAATATATTTAATATTTTTAATTTTAACTTTTATTCAAATATAAGACTTATATGTCCTGAATTTCAGAATCAATAATACAATATGATGTAAGACTGTGGACTTTGAGGTAGGATAGCTTCAGAACTGAATTCCAGCTCTATTCATTACTAGCTGTGTTACTGTAGACTGTTAACTTTTCAATGAATGTACTTCCTCTGTGTTGCATGGGGATAATGTTTACTCTGAAGAGTTTGTAAAGACTGAGAGAAAATATGAAGCAACTAGTGCAATGCTTAGGATATGGTAGATACTCAACAAATATTACTTTGCATTTCTTTTCTCTTTTTATCTATTTCTTAAAGGAATTTTACAATTAAAAAGCAAATCATTTTTAAAACACAGAGTCTGTCTCTGTGCACCTAAGTATAACTTGTTATATACAATTTTTGGTAAGCTATTCATCATGACAGTGTTTTAGAATTAGGTACCATCTTAATTATTAGATATTGACAATAATTTGATACTGTAAATTACAGTTAACTTTCTATTAAGCTAATGAAAGAGAGCCCCTTTTTAACTATAGTTAAAATATTATGTATTCTATAAAGTTTGCTTTAGAATATGAATATTTTTGTTCTGATTTTTTACAGCTCTTCAAAGACAATAATAACATTTTGGAGACCCATTTTAAGCAACTCTGGTAATTTACTGAATTTCTCTATCCTTTCTTCTTAGATTCTTCTCTTATAAATCTAGTTTGGAAATAGTTTGCGTCAGCTTTCAATGGCATAAAATACCTTTCTAAAGTATATCTGAAAAACTATCACTGTAATATCTACTTAGGGTGGTTAAGTTTTATATATTTCTTGGGACAAATTAATGAAAGATCATATTCCAACTTCTCTTTGTTTTGAATAAACAAATCATCTTTATTTCAGCAAAATGCTCTGAATGGGTAGCAGTGTTGAATGATTTAGAAGTTATGTGTACCCCAGACATTTTACTAAATCCTCTCTAGAACTTATAATTGAATGAAGTAGAAAAGTGAGAGTAGAGCTGGCCTCAGTGGCTCACACTTATAGTCTCAGCACTTTGGGAGGCTGAGAGTGGATCGCTTGAGCCTAGGAGTTTGAGACTAGCCAGAGCAACATTGTGAAAACCCCATCTCTACAGAAAATATAAAAATTAGCCTCACATGATAGCACATATGTGTATGCAGAAGGCTGAGGTGGAAGATCACTTGGCTTGAGCTCTGAGCGGTTGAGGCTGCAGAGAACTGTGATTATGCCAGCCCAGGCTACAGAACAAGACACGGTCTCAAAAGAAAGAAAAGTGAGAGAATAGGAACTAAAGCTTTTGGATGATTCAGGGTAATAACATAATAGCTAACATCCATTGAAAACTTACCATTTACTAGACACCGTTCTAAGCCCTTTATGTAAACTCATTTAGAGAGCTAGGCATTGCCTGAATTTTAAGTACAGCTTATTGGTGATTTCAAATGAAAATAAAGACTTCAATTTTTTTAAAGCATCCCCACAAACATAATTTCCCACCTACTTTCATCTTTTCTCTCATCCATACATTATTTGTACTGCATTTTGTATATTGCCTTTTTCATTTTTTTTTCCAGTGTGCCCACATGCCTCTCTACTCATATCTTCTTTCAGCACGTGTATATATGCTTTTAGTTCACATGCATCTATATACACATAATAACCATTATAGAGTCCACCCAAGCTCTCAAGTTGGGAACATGGGAACCATTTTAACATCTCCCTGATTATCTTATCAGTTCTACTTAAAAGCTTTTGAGTCTCTTTCTTCTTCTCAATCTGTACTGCGACTGCCCTCATTCAAGCTCTAATCACTTCTGGCCTCAGTCATTTTAAAAGTCCTCGAACCAGTCTCTTCTAGTACTACCCAGGTCTCGTCCATATCCCATATTGCAACAAAAGAACCTTTCTCAAATGCAAATCTAATCAAATCACTCTTGTATTCCTTGTTATAGTCAAACTTCTTAGTATGATATATCAAACACTTTATAGTCTGACCTCCATACACATTTTCAGCCTCACTTCCAAATACTTTTTTATCTTCTACATGAACTTCAACATGCTAAGTTGCTTGAACTTATCTAAAATAAACCTTGTTCTTTCCTGCTTCTATACATTCCTTGCTTTAGAATATACATCTCCAATTTCCACCTACCTAATCCCTCCTCTACACCATGTCAGTTCTAGAGCTACCCAGCAAACTTCTGTTTATCGTACAAGACTCAGAATTAATATTACTTATTGAGAATTCTTTCTTGATTTCACTAAACAGACTGAGCACCCTCTTCTTTGTGTTTTATAAGCTAGTTATTGTTCTGGGCTAACCTCAGTAACAGTTTTTATAGCTTAGTGATAATATCACTGCTGTGACTCTTAGCAGTTTGCAAAGTATTTTCAAATGAATCAGCTAGCTTTAGTAATTCTGTTTTGTATTACCTTTATGTGATTTCCTCTCTTTTATATAGATTTCTTGGAATATATTAACTCTTATGTTTCCTAAGCCACTCTGTTATTATTTTCATTGAGATAATTGGTAACCATTTTGTCAGAAATGGGATAATAAATGGTTGTTCAGCCTCCACTCTTTCTTGCTGCATGGTCTCCTTGAGGATCTTTGACAATGGATTCAAACTTGTTTCTGTAATAATTTTGATTTTTTTTCCTATGGCCCAAACAGTGTATGAATGTACATACATACATGTGTGTTTTTTCCTTCATTTGGCTGTTGCCCTTTTTCATCTCTGTTGTCTATGAGACTACTGTCTGCCTTTTTTTTTTCCTCATAGATTACCCCTTTGGCTATTACCCTGTCCTTTCTTTTTTATTCTGTTATTCTAAAAGTATTATATTTCTTTCTCTACTTTTTACCTTCCATTTAGTTTTTTAGATTAATTTGTGAATTGCAAAAATGTTGCTATTTATTTTAGAAAAGGTAGAAAATTTTAAACAAAGAAAAACAAATCTAAATCCCTAGCTAGATACAATTTCTATCCTTTAAAAAATATTTTTTTCTGTGCACATATATAGTATTCATGGAAATTATAGTAGTATTAAACATGCTGGTCTGCATATTGCTTTTCTGGTTTGTCAACAAGCATGAACAGTAAGTATAGTCATATATTTTCATGTCATTAATATAGACTAGAATCACCGTTTTGCTTGCAGCATATTATTTCATTATATGAATTTGCTAACAACTTAAAACAGTATTGAATTGTTGCAATTTAGTTTGTTTCCAATATTTTTAATTATAAACAATTGTTTATAATGAAATGCATTTTTCAAAAATGGATGCCTATTTGTTTGTTTCTGTGGGATAAATTCACAAATGTGAAATTTTTAGACCAAAGAATGAGACTTTTTTTTAAGTCCAACAGAGCCTAAAGGTTAAAAAAAAAAAAGAATGTGGCTTTTTCAAGAAGACGTTTTGCATATTACCACATGTATTCCCCCCAAAAATGATAGTTCTTAATGGTCAGTGGAGATTTTCTTGCACCTTTGCGAACACAAGCTATCTTTGCTCAGCAAGCAAATAAAATATCCAAATAAAATATCTCAGTATTATTTTAAGATGCATTTCTTTGATTACTCATGAATATGAAAGTATTTTAGTATGTTAATTAGTAATTATATTTTTCTTGTGAATGCTGTGCTCTGTCTTCACCAATTTCTTTTTTTTTCTGTTTAAAGTGTCAGTATTTTACTATTTGTAAGAACTACTATATTGGGTAAAACTTTGTCTCATATGTTGCGGGTATCAACTCTCAGGGGCCAATGTCATGTGGGCAGTAAAAAGAATTTACCAAGACAGTTCCAGGTAAAGAAAGGCAGGTTTATTAGAGAAAGTATGAACATACGTTGCAAGGAAGCAATGGGCAAATGGGCAAGACGAGCTGACTGCAAGGAGACAAAGGCTTGCTGGGGATTTTATAGGATAATACTTGTGCTTTGTGCTGGAGAAGTCTATTTAGGCTACTGATAATACCAAGGTTGCAGTGAGCTAACTTGATTTTTCTATCAGTCAATGGTCTGGTGATAAGTCAGCTGCAGGACAATTGTGAGTTATTTGCACAGGAGGGCTTTGTCCTGGACCATGAGGAAAGGCAGACTTACAGCTTATCTGCTTTCTCTTTTTGCTTTCCCCTGCTCCTGTCAGCCTGACCCCTCTTCTCTTATTAGGACTCTACTCTATATTCTGAAAAAAAAAAATTACTAATTTAGTATGTGCATTTAACTTGATGTTGGTATATTTTGCCATGTAGATGTTTTGGGATTTTTATGTCATCAGATATATTAGAGGGTTTTTTTTTTTTTTTTTTAATGATTTTTGCTCTTGGTGTCCTTCCTAAAGAGAATAATCACAATTTAAAATTACATAAGTAGATATTTATGTGTTCTTCTTCTTTTTTTTTTTTTTTCTTTCTGAGATGGAGTCTCACTCTGTTGCCCAGGCTGGAATGCAGTGGTGCAATATTGGCTCACTGCAACCTCTGCCTCTGGGTTTAAGCTATTCTCCTGCCTCAGCCTTCCGAGTAGCTGGGACTACAGGCAAATGCCACCACACCTGGCTAATTTTTGTATTTTTAGTTTCATCATGTTGCCCAGGCTGGTCTCAAACTCCTGGCCTCAAGTGATCTGCCTGCCTCTGCCTCCCAAAGTGCTGGGATTACAGGTATGAGTCACCATGCCTGGCTGCATTTTGACATAAATCTTTAAAATTCATATGGAAATTAATTTGGTACAAGAAGTAACATGGGTATCTACCTTTTTTCCCCAAAAATGTTAGCCACTTGTCCCTCAAACTTAATAAATAGTTCACATTTACTTGAAATGCTACCCTTATCTTATACTAAATTATTATGTACACTCAGGTATATCCACTGTTAGCTATATTTGCTTGACTAAATTACTGTATGTTTGCATTTTTCTTTCCTCACCTGACAAATGGATATAATAAACTCATAAATTTATTATAAGTACTATGCATGAGTCATTAAAATGTAAATATGAATAAAACACATATATCAACAATTAGCACAATGATTAGCCCAGGGTAAATGCTCAATGAATGAGAGTTATTACTGTTATTTATTTTTATTATTAACATTGATGAGTCTATTCTATTAGAACCATACTTTTTATAATTATTGCTATGTAATAAATTTTAATATCTCATAGGGCAAAATTTTCATCTTTATGTTTCTGTGAAGCCTAGGAGATTGTATTCATCTTCATCTATTAAAATTTTATGTATCTTTATTTAGTATTCTCCACAAGGTATATAGTTATCTGATGAGATGCTAAATCTTGTTCTTAATTATCCTGTTTTTTTCTTCCTGAGAATTATTGCTAGGCATAGTCTCTTCTTTATTTTTTGTTTCCAGTGTTATAGTTTCTTAAACTTAGAAATATTTATTTTTTGCATTTTTAGAGGATTAATATGAGAATCAAGAAGTTTGTCATAATTACATATGAATTCAGAAAACCTCCATGAACAACTTGGTAATTTCTACTTTTTTAATTTAAAAGATGTTTGTAAAAATTTAAATGCATCGTTTTGGAATATTTTCTAAGTTGCATAATTAGAAATTTCTCATAGAGCTTTTCCTTTCTTATTTTTTCCTTAATGCTTTGGATTCAGTATGTCAACTGGTATGTACTGTCAGTATTAAAAGTATTACATGAGTGCTAATATGCTGTTAAACATGTATAGGATATAAATACCATCTATATTAGGTCTCAGAAATTATTCCTTTTTGGTCAAGCCATATTTAGAACTATAAGTAAAAAATGTATACTTCACTGTTCAAATAGGTGCTCTTTTTTTTCATGATTTAATTTTTTTTGCTTGAATTTAGCCAATAGGAAAGAGTAGAAATAAGGAAGGTTATCGGTTTCACTGTACAGCTTGGTGGCATATATTTTCCTCCCCTTTCACTGTTAAAGTGCATTAAATAAAGTAAGTCTTCATTAATAATCTCTTAAAGAGATGATGAGATAAAAAAAAAACTGGCCAGTGGGAGATGTAGAAGGAGGGAAATAATTTGGATTAACAGGATAGATATTAGAGGATATCTTAAAATAGGGTTTTTTTTAGTATTTTCCCTATAGGAAAAATTTGAATTGCAGGCTATCAAGAAATTATTTATAAATGGAAAATCAGAGAGTAAAATATGGGCAAGATAGCTATATGCTTTATATAACTACATATTCTTCTGAATAATTTTTCTTAAGAGGTATGAAAACTTTAAATGCTGAATATGTTATTAGGTTAATTTTAATTATGGTAGCAAATTACAGGTTGAAAAACCAAAATAATATAAAGAATATGAAAAATAATGATTGCCATGTATTTAACTTATATTAAACCTAATCTGTAAATTAAATTTCTAACCACTAAGTTTAGATAACAATTATTTTTAAAATACTGGACAGTAATTTATATTCATAATGATGATTCTTAGAACAAGGCAAGATCTTGAGGATTAAATTTTTTTCACTGTAGTTTAAGTATACCTTATTTATTATATTTAGTTTTTGTAGAATCAATGAACATTGTTATCACCATTAGATTCAGTAAATATTTGAATGCCATTCATATGTAAACATTAAGTGAATTCAAACTGTTAGAGCATTCCGTTTTGGGAAAATGGGATGATACATTGCCTGTAAATATGTGCTTTATTTATTTATTTAAATTCTGACTTTTATTTTAGATACAGGGGGTATATGTGCAAGTTTGTTACATGGCACTATTGTATGATACTGAGGTTTGGGGTATGGATAACATCACCCAGGTAGACAATATGGTACCCAATTAAGTAGTTTTCCAACCCATGTTCCCCCACTGCTTCCCCTGATCTAGTAGTCCACAGTGTCTACTGTTCCCAAATTTATGTCCATGTGTGCTCAATGTTTAGCTCCCACTTATAAGTGAGAGCATATGGTATTTGCTTTTCTGTTCCTGCCCTAATTCGTTTAGGATTATGGCCTCCAACTGCATCCATGTTACTGCTGATTATGTGTATAACTTGTAGAAAGTAAACTTAGCATTTTATAGTCATTTTTTGTATGTAAAAATTTGAATTTGCAAGTTTTAAACGAGAGTGATTGTTTAAAAGATTATTCAAAATTTACTTTCTTTGATTTATGAACAACTTTTAATAATGTTTGTATAACTTGAAATAAGTTTAGTTACATATGATGAGTAGCAGTTAGTATCTACATCAGGAAGTAGAATGAGCAAATCAATAATTATGTTGCCTTATATTTATGTAGTGCTTGATGCCTTACAAATTGTCATCACATACATTTTTATGTAATCCTCACAGCAATCCTGTAGGTCAATACTGTTTTGCAGATGAAACACAAAGTGCTTAAGTGATTAACCCAATTTTAGGCCCTTGTAAAATCCCTTTACTCTTGCTTTAGTTGTCTTCCCACCACGACAGCATTATACACAGGTTCTTACAGAATTATGATGCCAATTATACTTTGTCATACAGGCAAATTATATGTTTCTTTTTGTCTCTAAATATATTTAAGCTGTTAACACAGAATGGGAAAAGGGTACCTTACTGGATTTCTTAATGTGAAACACAAAAACGATTTTCTAGGGAATCATCATTATCATTTTGAGGACAAAAATCTGTTTTTTAAAGTCACTTTTTGGGAAAGATATTTGAAAAGCAATTGTTTCCCAAATTTTTGTGCAGTTATTGATGTTAATGAACATCAGTCTTTAATCCTTGTGTTTTCACAGCCTATCTTGAGAGAAAATATGGTACAAAAGAGATACTTTTATGTATTACAAAAAATACTGGCTCTAAAGTGAAAGAACCGGGTTCCAACTCTGCCCTTGTCACTTAGTGACCTTAAGGAAGTCATTGCTCTCCTTTGACCTTTAGTTTCTCACTTAAGAAATGAAGACAAAAATACCAGTTATCATCTGACAAGAATATTTGGAATGAAACAAGATTATATATGTCAAAGTTCTATATAGTTATTTTCATTTATTGCACTAAGAGAATATATATTTATGTATCTCTTCACTTTTCTATCCAACAGAGAAGCATGGGATTAAATAGGCCCTTTGATTCTAAAATTCTATATTCAATAAGATTTACAAATAAATTTATTACTGAAGTTTTTACCTAAAAGAAAACTTGTTAAAGTCTTTGATAAAGGTAAGACATGTGTAATACAATTATTTCATAATTTAATTTTTCTAAAATATCTGGATTTTTTAGTCTTCGGACCATAGAGACAGCTACAGTTGTATTTCCTAAGAAGCTGATGCTTTAGTTGCAAATGTACAATGTCCTATGTTTCCATTTGTATGAAGCTGCTTAGAGAAATATTTTGAGCTTTATTATTTTATTGTAAAGATATGAACATGAGGCAGTTTACCTCGTATTCAACAGCTGACTGAACAAAGGATGTAACTAGAAGTGTGTAGTTGGGACAAGCTTGATGTTCATAATTTCCTTACCTGCCACACACATTGAAGTCTGAATCTCACAGTCATGGGAAAAATCTGTAGCAGTGAAGGTAGTTTTAGATTCTCTTTTTATTATTATTATTATTATTATTATTATGCTTTAAGTTCTAGGGTACATGTGTACAACGTGCAGGTTTGTTACGTATGTATACATGTGCCATGTTGGTGTGCTGCACCCATTAACTCGTTATTTACATTAGGTATCTCTCCTAATGCTATCCCTCCCCCCTCCCCCCCCACAATAGGCCCTGGTGTGTGATGTTCCCCTTCCCGTGTCCAAGTGTTCTCATTGTTCAGTTCCCACCTAATGAGTGAGAACATGCGGTGTTTGGTTTTCTGTTTTTGCGATAGTTTTCTGAGAATGGTTTCCAGCTGCATCCATGTCCCTACAAAGGACACGAATTCATCCTTTTTTATGGCTGCATAGTATTCCATGGTGTGTATGTGCCACATTGTCTGTCTTTTTTTTTTTTTAGAGAAAAATATTTTTAATGTAGAAAAGTTGAATAGCTATAATGAAATACAAACCATTCCTATACACAGTAAACTTACTGTTATAAGAACTGCTAAAACTTCTCCAGGTTCTTAGAATCTGGGTACAGCATTATAGAAAGTAACCGCTCTATGAAAACATACACCCAAAACCCAATGGGTAGCAATTGTGATAGATTAGGAAGACGAAACAGATTCAGAAGTAGCAGAGAATACTGCACATTTTGTTGGAAAATTCTTAATTGTTCAGTGCTTTCTGACAAGTTTCCGTAGCCCAATTTATCTCTTAGCTGTTCTCTGCTACCCAGTCCTGTCTTCTGACAATCATCATACAGGGATGATCATCTGCCTTACAATGTAACATGTTTTCCCTAGCACTGCCACATTTTATCTGCCTTAAGAGAATGGCAACTAATGGCTTTCAACGAAGTCACCATGATTTAGAAAGTTTAAAACCACAAATTTTCCATGTGGTACAACTTCTAGCATTGCACATTCACCAGTCCGTTTAAAAGTTTGGTTTAAAAATGCATTAAAACTTAATATTCAGGAGAGGAAAAGGCACTTAATACTGCAATTTCCAGAAATAATTTGTCTGTCTTCCCCTCCTGTGATATGATACTGCTACACTGTTCATTCATCCATATACATGTCACAGCACATGTGTGGCCCTGTGTTCTCTCACTGATTTTTGCTCCAAGGAGGTTCCAAACAAGCAGTTCACCAGACTGCCTTCCAGATAAAATGGAATTTCCATCCCAGACAAGGCACCTCTGGGGCTCATCTGACGTCATGGAGGAGATGAGCATTCCTGTCTGTACATCAATGACATTAAGACAGCCATCTGCTCCTGTGCTGAGGACATGGCGGCTATCTGGGCTAAAAGCAGTGTCACATACAATCCCTGAATGGCATGGAATCTGGTGCATTAAGGTGGCCGTTTTGAGGTCCCAAATATTCACTGTGCCTTCTTTGGTGCCGGAAACTAACAGTGTGCTTGCAGGATTTAAACTGATTGTCTCTACACTGACATCATGTTCCAGCTCAGCCAGCAAGTCAAAGTGGTGTCTTTTGGTGCCTGGCATCTCCGCAGGAACACCAGACCACACCTTCACTGTAGAGTCCCATGATGCAGAATATAGCCTGTTGTCATGCCAACAGATCTTACCAACAGCATCATCATGTCCCATTAATGTGTCCTGCCATCTTCCAAATGCTATGGAATAAAAATAGACATTATTATCCCATGAAGAAGTTATGACAGTGGCATCTCCTGGTAAAAGTAAACAAGACGATGAAGCCATATTTGAAAATGATATGCTTCTTTGTAGCATTTTCGATTCTTTAGAAAACATCTTCAAAGTGGAATCTTGGGATGTTGTGAAGACTGAGGATCCATTGCGAGAGACTGTGATTCCAGTAACTGCTTCTTTGTGGATTTTATAGTGCTCATGTAACTGCAGTTTGGTGATGTTATTCCAGGCCAGTGTTTTGCTTTCTTCGGTCAGGTCTTCAAAACACTCTTCACCTGGAGAGACTGGGGAATCTGCCATAGAAGCGTTATAACTGGAGGTCTGGGACAAACTTTTAAATTTTGGGGTGATCCTTCGAGGGTGTGGTGTCACAAATAGTTGTTTTGGTGTTTGCCCAAATTCCAAGATTTGCGTAAGCATGGCTACCTTCTCATCAGGATCCTGGATGCTGTTCAAATCTACACCTCCTTCATAGGTCAGGGGATGAAATACATTATGGGCCCCAACTGCACCACTCCCTTTTTGTTTGTAGCCAAATATTAGATCAATCCACTCGTGAAGGTGTTCAGACACATAATTGCTTTCCAATGCATCTTTGCTCTTCTGGAGAAAGTCCTCGGGACTGGAGGCCCAAGGGGGAAGCTCCACATCGTCAACCATCTGTCCTCCTTGTCTCTTTCCCAAATCCAACTTCAGGCTATTGACTAGAAAGCTCACATCATCACCATAGAATTCTGGAATTAACTCTTTAAAATCCGTTGCACCATCCAGACTGTTTTTCCAAGTTTCTGCAATACTGTTGAACATTCTATCTGCATTATCAAATCTTCCATTCTGTAGGCACAGCATATACTCTGGTGCAATCCTAACAAGATAAAAAAAGTACATAACCCGGGGAAGAGTAGTGACTCCCATACATGAACTTTGGTTCAGGCATTTCCTGGTAGCGTGTCAGTAGCCTCTCCAGCCGTTCCTTATTTAGGGCCCCCACTGGCTTACTAAGATCCCGGAAGTTTCCTGGATTTGACAAATCTAGTTCTGAGCTGGAATAATCATGTATTATCCATGGAAACACAGGGTACTGGGAGAGGTCGTTGCAGCTGCGGTCGGCCAGGTTGTTGAGGTGAAGGAGGTACTGATAGTTGGAAAGGAGTCCACGCTGCCACTGCAGCATGTAGCTCTCAGCAGTGTGCCCCGCCACATGGTGCTCTAGGTATGTGGCAATGTAAAAATAGAGATCATCTCCACCTTGAGGTTCATAGAACTTTAGGTAGATGTCGGAACACAGATCGTCTTCTGTGCAAAATACTTCCAAGCCCAGAGGCATGAGGCCATGCCTCCTTTTGTAGATGTGGCGGACATCTTGGAGTGTTATTTGGACCACAGGTTTCGGGTGGCCATTGAAAGGCCGAAAATAGAGGTTTGTGTCCGTGATGCACACGTGTCCAGCATTAGTCACCAGAGGCGTCACCATTTCTGCTTTGTATTCCATGTGCAGCTTTTCAGAAATGTTTTGGAACCTGTTTTGGTCAAATGATGTTCTAGCCAAACGAGACTGCAAAATAGCTGTTATCATGGCGGTTTGGTCACCCAATTTGTCAAGGCAGGATGCTCTGTGAAGCTGAAGCTACGTCTCCACAACATCTTCCACTTTCTCGGGAACATCCAATTCAAAAACATACTCCATTTTGCCCCTCTCTATTTTATATGGTGCGACAACATTATGTTCTTTAATGAAATATACCTGACTGAAAATGAGTGAAATACTCACAGATTTCGCCTTTGTGAAGTGTCTTTTGGCTCCATTTTCTCTATGCTTTCCTGTTTTTATACAGTCTCTCAAAGGAATCTTGATGATGGGCTGGGATATTGCATCTGGTTGAAAAATCGCTGATTTTGAACATATTTTTAAGGAGCCTCTGATTTTCCTTTCATGGTGACTGCCCTTGTGCAAAATGTGATTGGCTCTATGCTGTTCCGAGTAGTACTCCTCCAAGTTAAGCAGCAGCAAGGAAAATCCTCCCCAGCGAACGCCGGGGCTCGCGTGCTGGGCGCGGGCGCCGGGG
>NW_012101399.1:4590979-4591690 GCF_000951045.1 Mandrillus leucophaeus | reverse complement strand
GATGCAGAATATAGCCTGTTGTCATGCCAACAGATCTTACCAACAGCATCATCATGTCCCATTAATGTGTCCTGCCATCTTCCAAATGCTATGGAATAAAAATAGACATTATTATCCCATGAAGAAGTTATGACAGTGGCATCTCCTGGTAAAAGTAAACAAGACGATGAAGCCATATTTGAAAATGATATGCTTCTTTGTAGCATTTTCGATTCTTTAGAAAACATCTTCAAAGTGGAATCTTGGGATGTTGTGAAGACTGAGGATCCATTGCGAGAGACTGTGATTCCAGTAACTGCTTCTTTGTGGATTTTATAGTGCTCATGTAACTGCAGTTTGGTGATGTTATTCCAGGCCAGTGTTTTGCTTTCTTCGGTCAGGTCTTCAAAACACTCTTCACCTGGAGAGACTGGGGAATCTGCCATAGAAGCGTTATAACTGGAGGTCTGGGACAAACTTTTAAATTTTGGGGTGATCCTTCGAGGGTGTGGTGTCACAAATAGTTGTTTTGGTGTTTGCCCAAATTCCAAGATTTGCGTAAGCATGGCTACCTTCTCATCAGGATCCTGGATGCTGTTCAAATCTACACCTCCTTCATAGGTCAGGGGATGAAATACATTATGGGCCCCAACTGCACCACTCCCTTTTTGTTTGTAGCCAAATATTAGATCAATCCACTCGTGAAGGTGTTCAGACACATAATTGCTTTCC
>NW_012101399.1:4588824-4589178 GCF_000951045.1 Mandrillus leucophaeus | reverse complement strand
CAGCCGGCTCGGCGTGCTTCCGCTGCTGCCGGGTGGGATCTGGCCTGGGCCGTCATCTGGTTCCTGTCCCGGGCAGGCTCTGGCCCAGCGTGCCACATTTTCTTAATCCAGTCTGTCACTGGTGGACATTTGGGTTGATTCCAAGTCTTTGCTATTGTAAATAGTGCCCCAATAACCATACGTGTGCATGTGTCTTTATAGCAGCATGATTTATAATCCTTTGGGTATATACCTAGTAATTGGATGGCTGGGTTAAATGGTATTTCTAGTTCTAGATCCTTGAGAAATTGCCACACTGTCTTCCACGATGGTTGAACTAGTTTACAGTCCCACCAACAGTGTAAAAGTGTTTCT
>NW_012101399.1:4586407-4587400 GCF_000951045.1 Mandrillus leucophaeus | reverse complement strand
CTCTTCAGGGATTTAACTTCTTTCTGGTTTAGTCTTAGGAGAGTGTATGTGTCCAGGAATTTATCTATTTCTTCTAGGTTTTCTAGTTTATTTGCGCAGACGTGTTTATAGTACTCTCTGATGGTAGTTTGTATTTCTGTGGGGTCGGTGGTGATATCTCCTTTATCATTTTTTATTGCATCTATTTGATTCTTCTCTCTTTTCTTGTTCATTAGTCTTGCTAGTGGTCTATCAATTTTATTGATCTTTTCCAAAAAACCAGCTCCTGGATTCATAGATTTTTGGAGGGTTTTTTGTGACTCTATCTCCTTCAGTTCTGCTCTGATCTTAGTTATTTCTTGCCTTCAGCTTTTGAATGTGTTTGCTCTTGCTTCTCTAGTTCTTTTAATTGTGATGTTAGGGTGTCAATTTTAGATCTTTCCTGCTTTCTCTTGTGGGCATTTAGTGCTATAAATTTCCCTCTACCCACTGCTTTAAATGTGTCCCAGAGATTCTGGTATGTTGTATCTTTGTTCTTATTGGTTTCAAAGAACATCTTTATTTCTGCCTTCATTTCATTATGTACCGAGTAGTCATTCAGGAGCAAGTTGTTCAGTGTCCATGTAGTTGAGTGGTTTTGATTGAGTTTCTTAGTCCTGAGTTCTAGTTGATTGCACTGTGGTCTGAGAGACAGGTTGTTATAATTTCTGTTCTTGTACATTTGCTGAGGAGTGCTTTACTTCCAACTATGTGGTCAGTTTTGGAATAAGTGCAATGTGGTGCTGAGAAGAATGTATACTCTGTTGATTTTGGTAGTGGAGAGTTCTGTAGATGTCTATTAGGTCTGCTTGGTGCAGAGTGGAGTTCAATTCCTGGATATCCTTGTTAACTTTATGTCTTGTTGATATGTCTAATGTTGACAGTGGGGTGTTAAAGTCTCCCATTATTATTGTATGGGAGTCTAAGTCTCTTTGCAAGTCTCTAAGGACTTGCTTTATGAATCTGGGTGCTCCT
>NW_012101399.1:4571851-4585991 GCF_000951045.1 Mandrillus leucophaeus | reverse complement strand
TGGTACCTGTTGTTCCTTTCCATGTTTAGTACTTCCTTCAGGATCTCTTGTAGGGCAGGCCTGGTGGTGACCAAATCTCCAAGCATTTGCTTGTCTGTAAAGGATTTTATTTCTCCTTCACTTATGAAACTTAGTTTGGCTGGATATGAAATTCTGGGTTGAAAATTGTTTTCTTTAAGAACATTGAATATTGGCCCCCACTGACTTCTGGTTTGTAGAGTTTCTGCTTTCAGATTTACCTGTTTGGGCAAAAGAAAGCTTGAGAATTTCTAGAATTTACACTCAGTTTTAGGAAGATAACTTTTACAGTACAACTTGAAATTTTCTTTCCATGTTTGGGAAGTCTTTAGGCAAGAAGATACTACAAGGAAAGAAGGTAGCAATTTGGTTTGCCTTTTACATTAATTTTAGAATGGTACATTTTCCTCTAATTTGAATTGGATTGCAGACAAGAGTGAACAGGATGAAAGAGTGAATAGCACAGTTTTCATATCCTTTTGAATTGGGTATTCATGGTAGACTTTGCATTTTACTTAAAATATGAATTCTTAGACTGTCAGTTTTTCACATTTGTTTAAACAGATTTATCAAGCATTTAATATGACAGGAACTATGCTGAATACCCTCCTACTTCTGATCTTAAGTCATTATGTGAGGACAATTATCCTTCTTTTAGAAGGGAGGAAATTGATATTTAATAGAGAAATAAGCCTAAGAAAGGGCTGGTTAGTGACATGTCAGGCATTTGAGCCTATATCTCAATTCTGCAAGTTCCTTAACTTTTACAAATCCAAATTTTTTTTTAATTATAACTTTAATTCCAGTTCACTGTAGAACATTTGAAGAATACAGAATATAAAAGGAGAAAATGAAAATAGCTATAATCTCACCCCGTGGAAATAGTATTTTTAGATATTTTCTTCTAGTCTTTTTGATATATTTTACATAACTGGAAACAGTTACGTTCTTTCTTCCAGAAAGTAGGAAGCTTTCAGATTTACCTGTTTGAGCAAAAGAAAGCTTGAGAATTTCTCTCTAGAATTTACACTCAGTTTACACTCTAAAATTTACACTCTCTAGAATTTACACTCAAAAAGAATAAGACTGTGTGTATACCATCTTATTCTTTTTGTATTCCATTGTATAAGCATTACCCCATGTTTTAAAAATAACTATTATTTTAACTAGCTGCATATTATTCCAGCATGTAGATATACAACTGTTTATTTAAATATTCCCTTATTTTTGAACATTTCAGTTGTTGTAATATGTCTAACTTTTTGGTTTAAAGTTTCTATGTATCATAAAAAACTTGAATAAATTTACAAGCATAACAGAAACCAAGAAAAAAGTTTGCCTCATGCATAAGTGCTACCTTTTATGAGAATTTTAAATTACATGAGAAATTTCAATTTCATGTGAAGATAGCAAGGTACTAAGCTATACACATTTTTTATCCCTATGATGTTAATTATACACATGCTCAAGTGCACAGGCAAAAAGACTGGAAGGAATTACATAAAAGTCTTAAGAGTTGCCCTCATCTCTCACCTAGATTGTTAAAATAGCTTCCTAACTGACCCCTTAATTCCACTTTTGCTTCCTTCTAGTCCATTCTTCACACAGCAGCCAGATCAATCCTTGAACTACAGAAATCATTTTAAGTCATTTCTCTGCACAGACCTTCCAGTGACTTTGTCACAGTGAAATCCATAGTCCTTGCCATTGCCTACAAAGTCTTACATATCTATGCCTCCCACTCCCCAACTTTTATTTTCTCTCTGATTTTAATCCTCTGCCTCTGATCCCATGTTTCATTTCTCTAGCCACACTGGCTCCTTGGCTGTTCCTTCAAAGTGTCAAGCATGTTCTTTTCTTTTCCTGTTGCTATTCCTTCTGGAATGCTCTTTCTCAAGATACCTGCAGTATTTGTTGACTCACTTACTTGAAGTTTCTGCTTGAATATCATCTTATCAGAAAAATCTATAAATGCTGTAATATTTATCATTCTGTTTAAAAAAGCATCATTCTATGCTATATAATCTACATTATTTTTATTTTTAGCACTGACCTAGTGTACTTTTAATGGTTTGTCTCTACTCACTAGAAACTAAACTTCATGACGAGAACTTTTTTTAGTTATTGTTGAATTCCCAGAAACCTTAACAGAGCAGGGCATGTAGTAGGCACTCAATAATTAATTGTTGAATAATAATGATTTTCTCTGAGTAGTAGAATTGTAGATAGTTTTCATTTAAAATTTTCATTATATTGAACAAATATTATATATATAAAACGTAAAACTTTAATACATCACAATTATTCTCTGGGAATTTACCCATTACTTCTGGGTTATCCAATTTATTGGCATACAATTGTTCATAGTATTATCTTAGGATCCTTTGTATTTCTGTGGTATCAGATATAATTTCTCCTCTTTAGTTTCTGATTTTATTTGAGTTTTTCTTTTTTCTGAGTGTAGCTAAAGGTTTGCCAATTTTGCTTATTTTGTCAAAAAAAAACCTCTTCTTAGTTTTGATTATCTTTTCCATTGTCTTTCTAGCCTCCATTTCATTTACTTCTGCTCTAATCTTTATCATTTCCTTCCTCCTACTAACTTTAGGCTTTGTTTTTCCTCTTCTAGTACCTTAAGGTGTAAAGTTAGGTTATTTATTTGAGATTTTTCTGTTTTCTTCATGTAGATGTTTATTACTATATACTTTTTTTTTTTTTTTTTTGACAGAGTTTCACTCTGTCACTCAGGCTGGAGTGCAGTGCAGTGGCATGATCTTGGCTAACTGCAATCTCTGCCTCCCAGATTCAAGTGATTCTCTTGCCTCAGCCTCCCAAGTAGCTAGGATTACAGATGTGTGCCACCACACCTCGCTAATTCTTTTTGTATTTTTAGTAGAGGTGGGGTTTTATCACTTTGGCCAGGCTGGTCTTGAACTCCTGGCCTCAAGTGATCTGCCCACCTTGGCCTCCCAAAGTGCTGGGATAACAGGCATGAGCCACTGTGCTCAGCCCTATATACTTACTTCTTAATACTACTTTTGCTGCATCAAATAAGTTTTGACATGTGTTTTCATTTTGATTTATCTTAAGATACTTTCTGATTTCCTTTTGATTTCTTTGACTCATTGGTTATTCAGGAGCATGTAGTTTAATGTTCACATATTTGGGAATTTAAAAATATTTGTCCTGTTATTGATTTCTAGTTTCATACCATTGTGGTTGGTAAATATATTTGATATGATTTTCAGTCTCCTTCAATTTGATAAAACTTGTGTTGTGGTCTAACATATGCTCTGTCCTAAAGAATATTCCTTGTGTACTTTGGAATAATGTGTATTGTGTTACTGTTAGATGGAATGTTCTATGTATGTCCCTTAGGTCCACTTGGTCTACAGTATAGTCCAAGTCCAGTGTTTCCTTATTCATTTTCTGTCTGGATGACCTATCTATTCTTACAAGTGGGGTATTGAAGTCTCTCACCATTACTGTATTGCTGTCTATCTCGCCCTTTAGATCTATTAATAGTTGCTTTATATATTTACGTGCTCCAATGTTGGGTGCATATATATTTACAGTTGTTATAGTCTCTTGATAAATTGACCCCTTTTTCATTATATTAATTATCTTGTTTCTTTTTACAATTTTTTAATTTCAAGTCTATTTTGTCTGATAGTAGAATAGTCACACTACTTTCTTTTGGTTACCATTTGCATGTAATATATATATATATTTTAATCCCTTTTCTTTCAGTCTGTGTGTTCTCAAAGCTAGAGCAAGTCTCTTGTAGGCAGCTTATTGTTGGGTCTTGTTTTAACAAAAAATTCAGTCACTATCTTTTGATTGGATAATCTAATTTATTTACATTCAAGGTAATTATTGATAAAGACTTATTGTTTATCATAATTGTTTTCTGGCTGTTTTGTAGATGCTTTGTTTCTTTCTGTAGCTCTTGGTATCTTCCTTTGTGATTTGTTCATTTTCTGCAGAGGTTTGCTTTGATTTGTTTTTTATCTTTTTGGTATCTATTGTAGGTTTTTGCTTTGTGGTTACAATGAGGCTTACATGAAACATGTTATATTTATAATAGTCTATTTTAAGCTGATAACTTTCATTGCATACAAAAACACTATGCTTTTACTTCTTCACCTCTACATTTTATGTTTTTGATGTCATAGTTTATACCTTTTTATATGATGAATCCATTAACAAGTTATTGTAATTATAGTTACTTTCAATATTTTTGTCTTTTAAGATTTCTTAATTTTATTAGGCAAAGAAGTCAACACTGATATGGTAAGCTGTAATCGTTACTGTAAAAAACATTTGAATAGTTATTAATGGTCATTTGTATGTTTCTTGTATGTATCAACATATAAGAAATGATGAATACTAGTTTCAGTAGTGATAATTATGTGTCAAGGTGTTTTTTTTCCAAGTATAAAACTGATTTCTGTAACACAGGTCACATGTCTGTAATAAAGAAATATACTTTGCTTTAATTTGTGCTTTGATAGACTTCCTATGTATAAGGTCTTGTGTTATTGGATATATTCTGAATTTAGCTTAATTTCATTTAGTAATTTATCATTTGAAATTGATGGGGCAGACATTTACCTCTGTATTATGAAATTACTAAATATACAACTAAATTGTATACTAAATATACAACTACAAGTGAAAGAGTTGTTTAAATTACTTTAGAACAAACATTAAAAGCCATATTTGCATAAAAGTCATGATAATTTATAACACCTACTTTTTATAAAGGAAATCCTGTAGAACAGGATGTGTGATTTTAGGAACTAGTTTGATAGGCATTAAGGATAATGGTTGCAGCCTTATATCAGCATTGGGTACAGTGTGTTACTTTATTGTAGTTTGTTGTTTTGGCTTCACAGTATCACAAAAATCTTGATTCACAGATAGCAGTATTGTTGCCCTTACCCAAATACTTTCCTGAGAGTGCATATGGTCAGGCCAAATTACTATAAACCAACAGCTTCATGCAAAACTATACTGTCCTAATCATTTGTAGTATCATAAGAATTTGGAATGTGTTGAAAGATAGAAAAAAAAATATTTTAAGATATATTCTCTTTTTCTCTTCTTTTTTTCTCTCTCTCTCCCTACCACCATCTCTAATTGTAAGAGACAAAGCATAACCATATTTTTTTGCTGATAATCAGTATTTAAAACTGGAATCAAATTAAATTGCTAATATGGTGCAATAAGTCACTTGTTTAAATTCTCAATGAACACAATGACACAACTCTTAGGATATAAAATAAGGTGATATGTAGTATATGTAAACCTTTACAAGGGTATTTATAAGGACTATTTTGTAACTTATTACTTGTACTAGAGATTGGCTGTTATTTGACATAAGCCAAACCTCAGTAACTATTTTCTTTTTAAGTACTGTTCACATGTAAAGGAGAGGCATAGTTTATTCCATGGATTTAAGTTAAGCTTTTAACATACTTCTCTAAAGGAAATTCCCTATGTGTTATTTCTCTCTATGGATTTACGTATTGATAAAAAGTTTGACTTGTTGGAAACTAGAAAATGTACATGAGGAAGAATTTTACTCCATCTGAGGGAATGTTGCATATTAGAAGGTGGAAGGAAAGGAGACTACTTAGGCTTATTACTTAATGTCTTCAAATTTTACCATATGTATAGCCACATCTTGGTTGTAAGAATTACAAGCAACACTTTGAGATTTTTGAAGTTTTATGGGACACAAAAAGCTGAGATGTGTTACTCTTCATACCACTTTATTAGGACCCATTTGAACATATGGTTATAATTATGTATTTGTTACTAATTTTGGAGGATGTATGTCGGTTTTTGAAATTGAAGTGCAGATACATGCATTAAGATTACTGAATTTTGAAGGGGATTTCTAGATTTTACTGATCTCTTACTTTCCTAAAATTTTTCAAGCCACAGCTGTAATTTATTATTTGATTATTAAGTGGTTTGTAGTAGCTATTCAAGTACTATGTAATGTCAAACACTATGCCAGTATTTATCTCATGATTCTAATCATATTTATGTGTGGTAGAAAAATAGTCAAATGTTTAATATAGAAATTTGACCAAATTTATAGTTTACTCTAGAAATTTGACTAAATTTATTTTATACAATATGAATTAGAAAAATTCAGGAAAGGAAAGTTTTTGGTTATTAGAAACACCTGTCCTGTAGTTTCTTTAAAGGCTGATTTTTTTTTAAAAGCATTAAGCAGTCACTCTTATTGTCTTTAATGACAATTCATTTTATACCTTGGTTACCATTTTGCCTTGTTTTGTCTGACTTATTTAGATTGATTAATTGCTTTAGCAAACATTGTTTAAAAATTTTAGTTTTCTAATATTTCTTAGAAAGCTCTCTTTGTTATTTTCTACTCCTAGTTTTTTTTTTTTTCTATAGTTACCTCAATTATTTCTTTTAATAATACAAACTGGTTGATTTACCCTTCCTTATGAACATAAGAATAGAAAATAAATATATAATTACTGGAATATATATGTATATCCAATTACAGCAACAATTGAACAATTTAATATAATTTTGCATGTTAAGGGAGCTTAGCGTGTACATTGTACTTTTTGTAAGTTGGTATACCACAGCATGTACATAATTACATATAATAAACTTTATTATTTGTTTTTTCAGTTGTTTTTGTTTGTTTTTCATAGAACCAATTCAGTTTTTTCTTGATAAAGAAACAATCTAACTTTGCTGTTATAATTAAATATGATAAATATTAAGATAGTTTGGATATGGCTGGGTGCAATGGCTCACACCTATAATCCCAGCACCTTGGGAGGCCAAGGTGGGTGGATCACTTGAGGCCAGGAGTTCAAGACCAGCCTGGCCAACATGGTGAAACCCTTTCTCTACTAAAAATACAAAAATTAGCTGGGCATAGTGGCTCACACCTATAATCCCAGCTACACGGGTGGCTGAGGCTGGAGAATTGCTTGAACCTGTGAGGCAGAAGCTGAAGGGAGCCAAGATCATAACACTGCACTCCAGCCCGGGCAACAGAGTGAAACTCTTGTCTCAACAACAACAACAACAACAACAACAAAAAGATAGTTTGGACAAATGACCACATATAGTAATTTATGAAGACCAAGGACTTCCTGAAGTTTATGTAAGCAACTCATAAATTGATCTATCATGTGATTTATTATTGTCTCTATACTTTTGATTAACTTACGAATCAGTCACATAGTTCATGGTAACATGTCATGGTTAACATGTCAACATTTTACTGCATGTTAGGCAGAATTAAGCTTTATTAAATTTTGCGGTAAAATTAGTGTTTTTCGTCATTCTTTTGACGTGAAAAGTGACTTCCTGTGTTTCTTTTCAAAACCTAAGCAGCAAACTAAGAATTTTCATTTGTCATAGTAGATTTCCGAAAGGACCAGAAAAACTGTTGTAACATAATTGCTTGGCTGAGGACACTGTAATGCAAAGCTGCATTTTATTTTAATTTAAAATCATCTGTACCTGAGCTAAAGAGAAAAACGATCTACTGGGAGAAGATCTGATGCTTTGTTCATCTTGAGTAAGCAAATATATATATTATAGTTTACATGTTTTTCCCCATGTATACATTAAAACATATAGTCTCAAGAACGCTTTACATGTACATGTTAATGAACTTCTTTTTCTAAACCTAATTTGACAAATGTCTTTAAGAAAAGAAAGCCACTAGAACACTTTTGACTCCTTTGATATTCTCCCTTAACTTTTCCTCTCCAAGTTCTGTAACTAAAAATATATATAATGGCCAAATTAAAATATTTCCCACTGTTCTTTCTCTTCAGTTCTTTAATGTTTTCATCAATATTGGTTTTGTAATTATTTTTGACTGTCACTTCCATAATTTACAGATTAAAAATTATCCAGATTTATTAAATTACTAGAATAGTCAGTTCTTTTGCCCAAAACACTTTAATATATTATATTTTCTTTTATATACAAATCCCTCCTAAAACTATATGCTAAACATTTATTGTATTTACCAATTTTGATTACTCTGTCATGCTGTAGGGAAGTGATTACTGATAATTTATTATTAAAATATTGGCTTTCCTCACGGTTCTCTTGGATTAAATACATACGGCTATAGGTTAGCTGAAGCACCGATGAAAATAAATTGTAAGCTCAAACTTCATTATCATTCGTAGTTTAAACATAGTGAATTTGATACAGTGTTACCTCATAATTTTGATGCTCTTTGCAGTAAATTTGATATAGAACAGTTGCTAAAGAAACCCTGTTCAAATGTGTGACCATTTTTATGGAAAACATCTGGGGTAATTATAATTAGTTCAGGATGTGTACTGTTTAAAAATAATCTTGAATTCATGGAGAATGAAGCATATCTTTTCCTTAATGACTAGAATAATCCAAATTAATGTGAAAAAAACCCCTTTAAGTTATTGGTAGCTGTGCTTAGACTATGCTTTAGAATATTCCATACGGAAATGAGGAGTAACTTTTATGTAAAATGCCAAATTGGCACTTTACACCTGTTAGTGTGTTTCGTTTAGAACAGCTGTGTCTTTTATTATCAGTAAACAGATGCAGAAAGTAATGGAATGTTTTAAAGCAATATGTTAATCCTGTCTTCCACTACTGAACTGTCTCACAATATAGTGATTAAATATTGACCGTGCAGCTGTTACTTACAATTATAGAATTTCTTAGTTAATTTCTCCTTCCCAAGCCCAAATGCTTTAATATTTAGAGATCTAGTTTCTAATCTTAAAGTGTTTCATAACGTAGTTTGTTTATTACAAATTGATTTCTGAAGACAAGTTATTTGAATACTACAGAGACAAATTCATGTTCTTAAAATTCTTATTAAATGTTTCTATGAATTGATGAATGTTCTTGGTAGGATAAACAATTTAAAAATTTTATTTGTTTATTTTTCTTGACTTGTTCATGAATATGTAGATGATTATTGAATATAACAATTTTGTTTAAAACTGCCAGCAGTAAGCTAAATAGGAAATTACGGCTCTTTCATCAGACATTTATGAACCAGAGTGTATAACACTTTCTTAGAATGATGAGTATGCAAGTTATTTCAATTATAGTAGCCCTTTTGCACTTTAATTATGTTTTAATTCTTATATTTACCTTGTCAGTGAAGATATTTAAAATGTTGCTTCATTAATTATATTTATTCTTAAGCTTGAGAAACAGTTCTATTAGCTAAGATTGCTATTAATATCTAACATGTATTATACTCCTAGTATATGAAAGGTATTGTGTGAAGCACTTTATTATAATATTCTTGCCCCATTTTATAGATGAGAAAATTGAGGCTTAGAGACATGAAGTAGATTGGCCAAAGTCTTACAGCTAGGAAGTAGTAGAGCCTGGGTTTATACCCAGGTATTTTCACTCTCAAGCATCTTGTTCTTAACAACTTTATATTTTGCCTGCCATTAACATCTAATATCAACATTATACTGAGGGGAAATTATGTGCGAAGCAAATTTTGACTGTTCTTTTTTGAAGCCATATTGTTCACCGCAATGTGATTATTAAATCGTTTAGTCAACTTGCCTAAAAAGAAAATATAATTAAAACATGCATGGAAAGAGAGAGAGCTTCACTTCTTGGTATCTTCTCACACAATGTGTTGGTAGTTCACAGTCTACACTAGAACTGTTTTTTAACTCCCTTTATGATTTTACTCTCATTGTACTACTTCCTGAGACAACTCCAGCAATTTATTTGTTCCTCTTCCTAAAAATAGCCTTTGCTTCTCTGCTTCAAGATTTTTAAAAGAGCAGCATGATGTAGTTTTTACCTATGTTACATTATTTATGCATTAACCAGGCAATATCAGTTATTATGAAAACTTTTATTAAATCGCATTCCTCTATCAGGATAGTCATTACTACTTCAATATTCTTAGTTTGTTGTATCATTTGTCATAGGATGTAACCCCATTTTATATATGAAAAAAACTGGGACTAGAGATACTAAGTAAATTGGCCAGGATCCCAGCTAGCAAATGATGTTTGTGTCAATTTGATATTTTTTTCTCAAAATAAAAAAATTTGAAATTTAAAGTGTACAACTAATCATTTTGTAGAGGGTTTTAAGACTTCAAATTTCGCCAGATGGTTACTTAAATATAGTTTCCCTTGACACTGATGAGGATGCTTATAAGATTAACTAGGATCAGCAATGTCATGAGGTATTCCCGGGGGTAATTTAATATATATTAGAAATCCATTATAAGGTAATTCTTAAGGGACATAATGTTCTTGGTTGCAAGCTGTCTAAAATATAAGAATAGATGTATCTTTGCATGCAGTAAGATGAAATGTCATGTTTATAACAGATTTTTAAATGAAAAATTTATTTTTGCTCAATTTAATTAGCTATTCTGTACTTTTTCGGCATTATTGTTTATTTAAATTTTTATTAGTGTCTCCATCAAAACCAGTTACCCAACACATAGAATATAAGATAAATAATTAAGCGATCACTTTATAGTGTGTAGCATAGAGCTTTCCCAGGCAGATATAATTATTTGGCTTTTGTTTTTGTTTTATATTTTTGAAGTATTTTAAAAAAATAAAACTTTTTACTTTGGGATATTTGTAGATTTACATGCAACCATAAGTAATACGGAGAGATCTCATGTAGTTTTCACCCAGTTCTCCTCAATGATAACATATTGCAAAACTATAGTTCAATATCATAGCCAAGACATTAACACTAATATACTAAAGATACAGAACATCATATGTTATACTTCTATAATTTTGTATAATTTTTTTTTTTTTTTTGGGAGAGGAGCTGTTGCCCAGGCTGGAGTGCAATGGCAGGATCTCAGCTCACTGCAACCTCCACCTCCCAGGTTCAAGCAATTCTCATGCCTCAGCCTCCTGAGTAGCTCAGATTACAGCCATGCAGCACCATGCCCAGCTAATTTCCATATTTTTAGTAGAGATGGGATTTCACTATGTTGGCCAGGCTGGTCTGGAGCTCCTGGCCTCAAATGATCTGCCTGCCTCGGCCTCTCAAAGTGCTGGGATTACAGGTGTGAGCCACTGCACCCAGCCTACACTTACATAATTTTCATATACTTGTACTACATTTCTATAATTTTGTCATTTCAAGAATGTTATATAAGATGGAATCACACAGAATGTAAACTTTTATGATTGGCTTCTTTTAAACTCATTTTAATTCTCTGAATTGTCATCCAAGTTGTTAAATGTATCAGTAGGTCATTCCTTTTTACTCCTGGGTAGTATTCCTTGGTATGGATATACCACAGTTTGTTTAGTCATTTATCCATTGAAGGACATCTGAAGTAAAACAGAGTGAAATCTGGTTTCATTCACAGTATAATTTATAGTTTTCCATTTTATTCTTCAGTTCATGATTGATTTTTTTTCGTATGAGCTTTTATTTTTTTATTGGAACAGGATTTGGTGGGGATACTAAATGTGGCAAGGTTCAACAAATTTACATTTTATCAAAATAAGATTCTTAAAGAATATAATGATAACATATACTTTAACTCTTATAGCACAAACCCTCATATTAATTGATGGTCACAGAAAAATACTGTAATGCTTTAAACAAAACTTTTAAAATACATCAATGGTGCAAGTTTTAAACAAAATGCAGTGACCAAAATATTTAACTGTCCTTTCATCAAACTTTTACAAACATAGTCTTCCCTGTCTCAGCAAATCAGTTTTAGTTTCTTCATGGTCCTCCATCTGTGTTTTAACGTGACACTTGTCCGGTTGTTGAATTTGTAATGCAATAGTATTTTAGATCAGTTTCCCTCTCCATATTTCCTCACTCCGGATCTCAAATTCTTGTCTTGTCAAAACCCTGCCTGTTTTTTTCTAGCTCGATGTTTTCCAGGAATTACTGGTTGACACTTTGAAACAGGTATTCTGCTTTCAGTGGCTCTTCTGCTTTCTTTTTTCTTTTTTGCACTTTGAAGAGTTCCTACTCTTCTTTCTTTCTCATTAAGGTCTTGTTGCTGGGTTCCATATTTCAACTTATATAAGAAAAGATTCTTGTGAGACCTTTTTCTTGTATCCAAATTAGCTTCAGTTTCCATTTCAACATCATTATCATTAGGTTTATCTTGAGAAGCTATCGTTCTCGTTCTTTTACTTTCTACTACTTTTGCTGCTGCCTTCATTAGAAAGGTTGATGAATCCACGCTGCCAATTTGTTAATTGATGGAGTAAGACCATCTACATTTAATGTAATTATGGGCTTTAGCCTGTCATTTTAGTTTTTTTTCTGTTTCTGCTGTTTTTTATTTATCTGTTTTATTTTTTCTGCTTTCCTATGGGTCATGTCAAAATTTTTTAGAATTCCATTTTGACTTATCTTTAGTGTTGTTAAATACCTCTTGGTATAGATTTTTAGAGGTTGCTCTATGTATTACATTATATATAATAACATTGTCTACTAGTGTTGTCATTTTACAAGTTTTAGTAAAGTGTAGAAACCTTACCTCCCTTTATGTTTTTTGAAATCCTCTCCTATTTATAATTGTCTTAAGTATTTGCTCTACATATGTTTAGAGCCCCAGGAGACAATATTATATAGACAATAGACAATATTATAATTGTTGTTTCATCCATTAAACATAACTTACAAAACTCAAGAGGAGAGACAGAATATATAGTATTTATATTTTTTACTTATCATATTTCTTTCTTCCTGATATTCCAAGGTTTCTTCTTTAATTGTTCTTTCTGGTTAAAGAACTTTAGCTATTCTCATACAGGGGGCCTCCTAGTACCACATTCTGTTTTCCTTCATCTGAGAATGGCTTGATACCTGTCATTCCTGAAAGGTATGATTCTCAACATCCAGTAAAAACACCTTAGACTCAATTATATTGAGTAGATATCACTTCACACTCGTATGAGTATAATTTTTAAAAATGAGAAGATTAGTGTCAGTGAGAATGTAGAGAAATTGTAACACTCATACATTACTGGTGGGGATGTGAAATGGTACAGCTGTTATAGGAAATACAACTTTGAGTTAACTCAAAGAGTTAAATATAATTCCCATATAACTCAACAATTCAACTCTCTAGTATATACCCCAAAGAATTGAAAATGGTATTCAAATGTATACTTGTACACAAATATTCATAACAGCACTATTCACAGTAGCCAAAAAGTAGAAACCTAAATTTCTATCAATAGATGTGTTGTCCACAAATGTGGTATAGCTATAAAATGGAATATTATTCAGCCATACAAAAGAATGAAGTACTGGCACATAGTATAGTGTGGACAAACCTGAAAAATACTATGTTAAGTGAAAGAACCCAGATATAAATATCACAAATGGTATGATTCCATTTACCATAGTCCCCCCTTATCCACGGTTTTACTTTGTGTGGTGTTAGTTACCTCTAGTTAACCATGGTCCAAAAATATTAAATAGAAAATTCTAGAAATCATAAGTTTTAAATTTTGGCACATTCTGAATAGTGTGATGAAATCTCGAGCCATCCCACTTTGTCCCTCCTGGGATGTGAATCATCCCTTTTTCTAGCATATCCATACTGTATATGCTACTTACCCATTAGTCACTTATTAGCCCTCTTAGTTATCAGATTGAAAAGACTATATGTAGGGTTTGGTACCATCTGCAGTTTTAGGCATCCACTGCAGGTCCTGGGACATATCCTCTGTGGACTGGGGGGGCTACTGTATATGAAACTTCCAAAATAGGCAAGCCGATAAAGACAGAAAGCAGACCAGTAGTTGCCAGTGGCTGGGGGAAGGGACAGATGTAAAATGACTGCTTAATGGGTGTAGGGTTTCCTTTTGAGCATTAAAAATGTTTTGGAAGTAAAAGTGATAGTGGCACAACAGTATAGTGACTGTACCAAATATTAATGAATTGTATACTTTTAAATAGTTAATGGTTAATTTTATGTTGATTTTTACATCCTTTTTTTTCTTTATTCAAACAAAAAACAAAACAGGAAAACAGGATACATGTGCAGAACGTGCAGGTTTGTTACATAGGTATAGGAGTCCCATGGTGGTTCACTGCATCTATTGACCCA
>NW_012101399.1:4563552-4571756 GCF_000951045.1 Mandrillus leucophaeus | reverse complement strand
TCTTCTCTGTGTCCATGTGTTCTCAATGTTCAGCTACTACTTATGAGTAAGAATAGGGGGTGTTTGGTTTTCTGTTCCTGTGTTAGTTTGCTGAGGATGATGGCTTCCAGCTTCATCCATGTCCCTGCAAAGGACATGATCTCATTCCTTTTTATGGCTGCAACATCACTTTTTAAAAAGCTGCTAGAGAAAGCTTCACTTTATGTTGTCTCTATAGAGTCATCTCTAGCCTAGTGTGAGCCTGCTTGTGTATGTTCCTTATCCCTTCATCTTGTCCCTCCTCCATCCTCTTCCTCTATCTTCCTTCCTTCTTCCTTTTTCTCCCTCCCTCCCTTTCAAGACTTTGATACAAAGTGGCAAGTAGCAGCCTACACACACCAACATTCTGAGTTTTTCCAACAAATTTCAGTACACCTGCAATAGTCTATCTTCCATGTTATTGTAAGATACAGTTGTGCCAGATTTGTTGTGGCTTCATCAGGATAATTTACTTTCCAATCTACCATTTCTGTGCCCTCACCATTGCTAGTCAACCATATATTCTCAGTTTGGTTCTGGTAACACCCCACTTCCAGTATTGTATTTTGTATTAGATTTGTTTACTACAACATAAAAAATATAAATGTATTCTTCTTTCACTGAGTCATCGATATAGGACCGATATGTCAGTTTGAAGATGTCAGATTCCTGGGCTTCTACTCTTTTCTTGCACTATCATCCTCAATATGTAACTTCCATCTCACAGTCTAGGTTGGCTGTCCTAGATCCTTCAATCACATTTACATTCTCACCAGTAGGCAGAAGAAGAAAGGAAAGTAGAGAGCATTACGTTGTTTTCCTTTAAGGCGCAAAATAGAAGTTATATACCATTCTGCTCATATCCAGCAGCAAGCAGGGCTCAGAAGTGCAGTTTTTATCTGGATGGATATGCCTAGCTAAAATGTAGATGTTCTATTCCTAAAGAAAGAGAGATGAATATAGATCTTAATGGATAAGAAGCAATCCTGCCCCAAGGGCTGAGGGTACCACTATTCAATTTATACATTTCTGCTTAATTCCTGTTTTCAAGCCAACAGTTCAGTCCCACTTTCTTCTATGTCTTGTGTCACGCTGTCTGAAATCTTTTTTGTTCAAATTCTCCAGCCCAAAAATTTCTGGCATACTACAGGAGAAAGAAGGAATGGCAGAATAATGGCCTGACCAAGTGGTGGAAAGAGAAAAGATCTTGGAACCCAGTTCTCAGCCTGCGCACTCACCCCCTCCTTCTGGTACGTGGTGCCTTCAAGGGTTAATGCTTTCTAGGATTTTCAGGGTGTATTTCTTCTCATCAGGATCTCCCCATCAGGGCAATTTATTCTGGCCTTTTCTGTTGTGCTGAGTCGATTGCTACACCTCCATCTACTTTATATCATCAGGAAATGTGAACTTTCTCACCCACTGATAGACCTTTTTTTCTCTTTGTCTTTGTGGAATTATACCTTTACGATTCCTTAACTATCATTTCAGTGGAATTTCTGCAAGGAGAAGAAAAAAGCACATGGTCAATTCGCCGTGTTTTCCTAAAAGCTTTATATTTACTATTTTATGCGAAATGTGTTTTGCAACCACACTATACTTTCTGTTTGTACTGTTTGCCTTAGAACTTTATTTTTAGAGGTGGTTAGAGGAAGACAAGCAAAGAAAGCTGATAAGAAATAGTTAACAAGAAAAGAAAAGTCAGGAAAATGTTGTGTCATAGAAGTTGAAAGAAGAAATTATTTCAGAAAGAATAAAATGGTCAGTTGTGTACTGTGCTGCTGAGAGGTCAGATAAGATGAAGACACACCTGTGACCATTGGATTTGACAACGTGAAGTTATTGGTGAATCTGTCAAAAATAATTTCATTGAAGTGATGAAGATCCCCAATGTGGTGATTTGTAGAGATTAGGAGGTGAGGGATTAAAGGTATAAACTATAGGGATCCCTTAGAAGATTTTTTTTAAAGGGGCAGAAAAATGGATGATAGTGAAGAAAGGTAGAGAATTATGGGTGGGTTCCATTAATCTATTTTCAATACGGGCAATGAATAGCATGTGTATGTGCTAATGGGAATGTTTCAATAGAGATGGAATACTTCATAATATAGAACAGAGAACAGAGTGGACCTAGAATTAGTTTGAGTAAAAGAGTAAGATCATCAGAATTTGTGTAGTATGATCAGCTGGCGGTCAGGAAGGTGTGCAGATAGATATATCACCTTCTCACACATAATGAGGAACTATTGATTTGTTCACCTGACATTAAACAGATATTATGAACACCTGGGTATGCGAAGTACTGACTGGGTTAGTAGGCTCAGGAAAGGGTGATAGTTGTCTTTGTCCTCATGGAACTAGCAATTCATTACAATAGAGAGATAATTTAAACTGAATTGGTAAGTATAAAGAAAGATAGGGAAAGTATAGGATGCTGGATGAGCACATAGCAGAAAGGTTCTGGAAGAGGTAACAATAAAGTAGAAATGTGAAGGGTTAGTATGAGCTAGCCAGGTAAAGAGGGAACAATGAACTTGGCAGAAGAAATAGCATATACGAAAGCCCAATAATAAGAGAAACCTCAAAGAAGTTCTGTTTGGCTGAAGCTCAGTAGATAAAAGGGTAATAGCAAGAAAGGAGACCGAAAAGACAAGGATCATATCATTGTAACTTTTGTTAAAGTGTTGGCTTTTGCTGTGGCTGGTCATTGAAACATTTTAAACAGGAATTATATAAGATTTTAGAAGAAAAACAATTCTGGCTACTGCTTGCAGACTACATCAAAGGAGAGCCAGAAAAAAGACTAGTTTGAAAACTGTCAGCTTAATCCATAACCAGTATGGGTTGTCTAAACTAGACATGAGTATAGAGAGAAGTAGGTAGATTCAGCAGATACAGTTGATCCCTGCTGGTGAATTCTGTATTTGCAATTTTGCCTACTCACTAAAATTTGTTTGTAACCCCCAAATCACCACTCGCTATGCTTTCACAGTCATTTGTGGACATGCACAGAGCAGCAAAAAAATTTGTGTTGTCCAATGTACATGATCCCAGCTGAGGTTGAACAAGTCAACATCCTGCCTTCTTTTAGTTCTTATCCTGTAAACAAATATCTTTTTCACCTATTACTTATTGCTTTGTTTGCTCATATCTGCGCTTTTTATCGGTAATTTCACTGTTTAACCTGGCCCAAACCATATTTTTAAAGTACTGTCTATATAGTGTTCCTCAGTGCAAGAAGGTCATGATGTACTGTATGGGGCAAGTATGTTTGTTAAGGTGAGCTTCTGCTGGAGCACGGTGGCTCATGCCTGTAGTCTTAGCACTTTGGGAGGCCGAGGTGGGTGGATTGCCTGAGCTCAGGAGTTCAAGACCAGCCTGGGCAACATGGTGAAACCCTGTCTCTCCTAAAAATACAAAAAATTAGCCGGATATGGCAGTGTACACCTGTAGTCCAAGCTACTCGGGAGGCTGAGGCAGGAGAAATTGCTAGAATGCGGGAGGCGGAGGTTGCAGTGAGCCAAGATCACAACACTGCAGTCCTGCCTGGGGGACAGAGTGAGACTCCATCTCTAAAATAAAAAAATAAATAAATACAAATAAGCTTCATTATGGTATGAGTTATACTGCTGTTAACCATGAGTTCAATGTTAGTTAATGAAAGGTGTGTTTAAACAGAAACACACTTTCTGTCCTAGACAATAATCTCTTCTCATTATACTCATTAACCTTGAGGGAGGGGGTTTCACCTCACAGTTATGGCTTCAAAAACCACGTATTGCACATATGAAAGTGAACCCAAAGATTATCCTATCCTAAACTGTTCCTCAGGTTCATTTATACCCACAAATAGACCTATGAACATGTCCAACTGGATGTCTTTTAGGAACATCTAACAATGTTGTGTGTTGACTGCTGAAAATCTGTGACCAGAGACTCACAGGAATACAATCCTGTATTTCCTCTAGGAATGGTGGTTTAGTGTTCACTAATTCAGTGTTCATAGCAACTTTATAGAATATAACTCATGCAAATAATCTACTCAATTTAAGTGATAGAATATACTAGATTTAATAGTTACTTAAATGGAGGTAGTGATGAATGAGAAATAAAAGATAATTCCCAGGTTTTTGTCTTGTGCAAATGATAGTGCCATTTATGAAAAGAGGAAGAGCAGTTTTGGGGGAGGCAGTAGCCATAGGGACTAGAGATAATAAGTTTAGTTTTTGACATGTTGAGTTAGATGTTCCTGAAAGACATCCAATTGGACATGTCCATAGCTTCATTCGTGGGTATGAATCTCAGGAACAGTTTAGGATAGGATGATCTTTGGATTCACTTTCATATGTGCAATACATGTTTTTTGAAGCCAGGAATGTGAGATGAGACCCCCTAACCCAAGGTTAGGGTATAACATGAGAAGAGATTATGGTCTAGGACAGAATTTTGAGAAATGTCAATAAAGAGATGGCTAAAGGAAGAGAGCATGCAAGGATACTAGAAGCAGAATAGAGAGACAAAAATCAAGAAAGTATACATTATTAAAGCCAAGAGAAAAGACCATTGCATGAAGGAAGGTGTTTGTATTATCAAATGTATGTTATCAAGAGATTAAGGACTGAAATGTATTCATTGGATTTAGTGAAAAGTACATTTATAGATCTTTCTGAGGATAGTCTCATGGAGTGATGATGGAAACCTGATTTTACTGGATTGAGTAGACTGTGAAAAAGATAAATCTGATTTGAAATTAATCTAGATGCTTTTTCTTTAGTTTCTAAGTTTTCTGCTCAACTTTTGCATTATCATTGATATTCGGTTAATTACATATAAGCAGGACATATAGGCATTTTTTCTTGATTATTTTCCAAGGATAACCACTAAATCACACTGTTTATGGAGCTTTCCATTTTACTCTGTGGGAATGATACTATATGTTCCCTCTCTGCAGAAATAGAAAGATTCCCAGTGATTTTTATGCTTTTTTTTTTTTTTTTTTTTTAGTAGAAATGGGGTTTCACTGTGTTAGCCAGGATGGTCTCGATCTCCTGACCTCATGATGCACCCACGTCAGCCTCCCAAAGTGCTGGGATTATAGGCATGAGCCACTGCGTCCGGCCTAATTAACTGTTTTTTTTTAAGAGCAAGGATCTTACTCTGTTGCCCAGGCTGGAGTCTAGTGGTATGATCATAGCTCAATGCAGCCTCAAACTCCTGGATTCAAGTGATCCTCCTACCTCAACTTCCCGAGTAGCTAGGACTACGGATGCACACCACCATGCCTGGTTGATTTTTTTTTTTTTATTTTTTGTAGAGACAGATCTGTGTCTCTCTGTTGCCCAGGCTGGTCTTGAACTCCTGACCTCAAGTGATCCTCCCATCTCAGCCTCCCAAAGTACTGGGATTACAGGCACGAGTCACCATGCCCAGCAATGAACTTAATTTTGAAATACCTTTGCTACTTTTAATATTCAGTACTCAGGCTGAAATCTGAGTTCTATGCTCTTTCTTTCTCTGCTACCTATAAAAGTTTAGAATAGCTTAATATATTATACACTTTTGGTCAGAGGGTGAATATTTTGTTTATAAAGTATACAGGAGTATTTTAAAAAATGAAATCGAATTAGCAGTTGAACACTCACATTTCAAGAACAAAGTGAAAAATAGTGATGAGTAGGAACGTGATTAATATTTTTATATTTATAAATAAGTTTTAGTGAGAATAACATTGATTTTATGCAGCTATTCTTTTTAACTTTTAATGTGCAATGGTGGTAGACTTACAAAAATAGTATGAAGAATTCTGTATACACTTCACCCAGATTCTCAAAATATTAACGTTTTACCACTTTGCTTTACCATTCTTTCTTTTCTCTGAAACATTTTGAAGATTTTAAGTTGTACACATGATGCTCCTTAACCTCTAAACACTTCAGAGTTTTTTCCCTAAAAATAAGGATATTCTCTCGTGTAATCTCAATGCAGTCATCAAATCAGGAAATTAACATTGTTCTAGTACTATTGTCTGGTATATAAGCCTGTGCTGTTCAGTCTGGTAGCTACTAGCCATATGTGGCTATTTAAATAAATTAAATATATTAGAAATTCAGTTTCTCATTTCCGGCACTCAGCAGTCCAGTGGTTATTGTATCAGAGAGCATAGATGTAGAACACTTCCGTCACTGCAGAAAGTTGTAATAGTAATGCTCTAGACATTCAAATGTTGCTAGTTGTCCCATTCATGTCTTTTGTAGTAAACAGAAGATGATTTTTTTTTTCCTGTTTCAGGAATGATTGTACAATCAAGTGACATTTGGATTTCATGTCTTTTTAGTATTGTTTAATGTGAAATTGTTTTCAGAATTAATTTATCTTTCAGGTCCTTAACATTTTTCAAGAGTAATAGGTCTGTTATTTTATAAAATGTGCCTCATTTGGAGTTTGGTGTTTCCTTCAGATTAGTATCAGGTATTGGATATTCAGGAATAATACTACAGAAATGTATTTGTGTCTTTTTCAGTGCATCATATTTGAGGGCCCATTATATCAATTTTTCTTGCTACTGGTGATGTTAATGATACATCAGGTTCATTGATCAATTTCCATTGTAAAGTTGGAGAAGCTTTTTTTTTTTATTTTAAAAAGTTCGTTTACCAATTTTAACAATCGAGAAAAAACATCTGACTATAATAGTTGATGACATAGGCATCACGTTTAAGTAGAAAACACAAGAATAAAAAAAGCAATTATCACGGATAATATTGCACAGCCTCACTTGTTTCCTTCAAATTTGCTTTATGTAATTGGGTGGATATAAATTAATAAACAGAAATTTAAGCAAGATACATGTAACAGTTTAACAGAACCTCATACTCTAATTTCTTTCAATTTTTCTCAAATTCATCTTTAAGTCTTTCCATCATGGGGCTCATAAGGATATTTAACCAACATATGGATACTACAGTTGAATGTGAAATCTTTACAAAGTACTTAAGAGATACTAAATTCGTCTATATTGCAACTGTGAAGAACCTTCATGACACTCTGTTTTGCGTGTAGAAAAATGTTAGAGTCTAATATTCAGCTCAACATAAAATAATAAACATTTCTGATTTGTTTGTTAGGTTGAGACCACTTTTCCTTTTTCTAATGAATGATTTTTTTTTTTTTTTTAACTGTTATGTCATTGAGGTGAACAAGCAGGTCACCTTTTAGTACATATGAAAAATAAACACATGTTAAATGGATGAAACATTGCTACTACATCTTTACCTCTAACACTTCAGAAGCCTAGAGATTTAAAGTATTCTTACATTAACTGGAAGAAAAAATGGAGAAATTCCTCCTTTTTTGAGATCACAACTATGAAGTCATGTGGTTATACAAATTCTGCATTTGTGTACAAAATGTGAAACACACTTATCTTTATTCTACCTGCTTCATTTTGTCAGTCAGCTAGCAGGATGTAATAGATGCCTTTCCAAGAAACAGGGACTGAGATGTGATTTATGTAACGTCTATAACCCCAGCACTAAAGTAATGAGGGATGCAGTATCCTTTTACTATGGTTCAAGACAAGAGGCAAAGAGGTCACAGGAAACAGAATAAATCAAAATTGTTACAGCTGAGTAACTGTTTCTCATGAGGTCTCACCATGGTGCCACCTTCATTTTCCATAAACATGGTGGCATAATTCAATCTCAATAAATCAGAATTCTTAATATTTAAAATTTACCTTGACTTTCAATTATCACCATATTAACAACCAAAATAATTAGAAAAAACACATAGGAAAGTGTAACATTAAACCCTACTTTAATAGAGTTGGTTTATTGACACTTTTTTTTTTTTTTAATAGAAAGGGGATAGTGCGTGTCAGTTTGCTTACAAGGTAGGAGATCACTTTGAATTCTGCATTTCCTGACTGCAAGCAGAATATATCACTTATAATAGGTTATAAATAAACTGTTTTTCAAGCATAGAACTAATCCTAACGATAATAATACACTATTTAAAAAGACCTAAGGCAATGAATTCCATTTCTAATGGAAAAAAAGAACTGTGCAAATAAGCTTAAAACTGTTTTTGTATGTGCCAGTGTTATAAAATGTAGCTTTTAATAAAACCTTACCCAAATGCCAGTAACATCAGAAAAGAATTTGGGTGGGGAGGAGGAAGAGAAGAAAGTT
>NW_012101399.1:4561352-4562053 GCF_000951045.1 Mandrillus leucophaeus | reverse complement strand
ATATTGATTCTTCCTATCCATGAGCGTGGTGTGTTCTTCCATTTGTTTGTGTCCTCTTTTATTTCACTGAGCAGTGGTTGGTAGTTCTACTTGAAGAGGTCCTTCACATCCCTTGTAGGTTGGATTCCTAGGTATTTGATTCTCTTTGAAGCTATTGTGAATGGGAGTTCATTCATGATTTGGTTCTCTGTCTGTTATTGGTGTATAAGAATACTTGTGATTTTTGCTCATTGATTTTGTATCCTGAGACTTTGCTGAAGTTGCTTATCAGCTTAAGGAGATTTTGGGCTGAGACAGGGGGTTTTCTAAATATACAATCATGTCATCTGCAAACAGAGACAATTTGACTTCACTTCTCCTAACTGAATACCTGTTATTTCTTTCTCTTGTCTGATTGCCCTAGCCAGAACTTCCAACACTGTGTTGAATAGGAGTGGTGAGAGAGGGCATCCCTGTCTTGGGCCAGATTTCAAAGGGAATGCTTCCAGTTTTTGCCCATTCAGTATGATATTGGCTGTGGGTTTGTCATAAATAGCTCTTCTTCTTATTATTATTATTTTCTGTTCTATGATTTTTATCTACTTTTAGGTTTAATGTTAATTTTATTATTATTATTATTATACTTTAAGTTCTCTCATAGGTGGGAACTGAACAATGAGATCACTTGGACTCGGGAAGGGGAACATCATACACCGGGGCCT
>NW_012101399.1:4545206-4557152 GCF_000951045.1 Mandrillus leucophaeus | reverse complement strand
GTGTTTCCTGAATTTGAATGTTGGCCTGCCTTACTAGGTTGGGGAAGTTCTCCTGGATGATATCCTGCAGAGTGTTTTCCAACTTGGTTCCATTTTCCCCGTCACTTTCAGGCACACCAATTAGATGTAGATTTTGTCTTGCCACATAATCCCATATTTCTTGGAGGCTTTGTTCATTTCTTTTTACTCTTTTTTCTCTACACTTCTCTTCTCACTTCATGTCATTCATTTGATCTTCAATCTGTGATACTCTTTCTTCCAGTTGATCGAGTCAGTTACTGAAGCTTGTGCATTTGTCACGTAGTTCTCGTGTTATGGTTTTCATCTCTATCAGTTCTTTTAAGGACTTCTCTACATTGGTTATTCTAGTTAGCCATTCGTCAAATCTTTTTTCACGGTTTTTAGTTTCTTTGCGCTGGTTACGTAGTTCCTCCTTTACCTCTGAGAAGTTAGATTGACTGAAGCCTTCTTGTCTCAACTCGTCGAAGTCATTCTACATCCAGCTTTGTTCCGTTGCTGGTGATGAGCTGTGTTCCTTTGGAGGGGGAGATGTGCTCTGATTTTTTGAATTTCCAGCTTTTCTGCACTGCTTTTTCCCCATCTTTGTGGTTTTATCTGCCTTTGGTCTTTGATGATGGTGATGTACTGATGGAGTTTTGGTCCTTTCTGTTTGTTAGTTTTCCTTCTAACATTCAGGACCCTCAGCTGCAGGTCTGTTCATGTTTGCTTGAGGTCTACTCCAGACCCTATTTGCCTGGGTATCAGCAGCGGAGGCTGCAGAAGATAGAATATTGCTGAACAGCGAGTGTTGCTTTCTGATTCTTGCTCTGGAAGCTTCGTCTCAGAGGTGTACCCAGCCGTGTGAGCTGTGAGGTGTCAGTGTGCACCTAGTGGGGGATGTCCCTTAGGCTACTCAGGAGTCAGGGACCCACTTGAGCAGGCAATCTGTCCATTCTCAGATCTCAGCTTCTGTGCTGAGAGAACCACTGCTCTCTTCAAAGCTGTCAGACAGGGACATTTACCTCTGCTGAGGTTTCTGCTGCTTTTTGTTTAGCTATGCCCTGTCCCCAGAGGTGGAGTCTACAGAGGCAGGAAGGTCTCCTTGATCTGTGGTGGCCTCCACCCAATTCGAGCTTCCCTGCGGCTTTGTTTACCTACTTAAGCCTCAGCAATGGTGGGCACCCCTCCCCCAGCCTCGCTGCCGCCTGGTAGTTAGATCTCAGACTGCTGTGCTAGCAATGAGGGAGGCTCTGTGGGTGTGGGACCCTTCAGGCCAGGTGTGGGATATAATCTCCTGGTGTGCCGTTTTGTAAGACCCTTGGTAAAGTGTGGTATTAGGCGGGGAGTTACCCAAGTTTCCAGGTGTTGTGTGTCTCAGTTTCCTTTGGCTAGGAAAAGGAATTCCCTTCCCCCTTGTGCTTCCCAGGTGAGGCGATGCCTCGCTCTGCTTCAGCTCTCGCTAGTCGGGCTGCATCCGCAGACCAGCACCGACTGTCCGACACGCCCCAGTGAGATGAACCCGGTACCTCAGTTGAAAATGCAGAAATCACCCATCTTCTGTGTCGCTCATGCTGGGAGCTGGAGGCTGGAGCTCTTCCTATTCAGCCATCTTGGGCGTGCCCAAATCACTACCGAAAGTTATTTCATTTTGGAAAAATAACTGCTATCTTCTTCTTATCTTCAGTACACACAATTTAAACAAATACAGCTGCTATAACACTTTACACAATTCCTATGTACTGGAATAATAACAAGGTCTAAATACAGTTACATTTTTAAACACTGGGTCAAGGCCTTACATAAAAATACCATCCTACTTTTCCCTCTAAGTTTTGAAATATCGTGTACTTTCCCCCCAACATCTGCAGCCATCCAGGAATTTTTAGGAAACTTTTGTGCATGATCTTTGGACTCAGTGACAAAAGATGAAAATCCCCCAAAATGATGGGTCACTTGAAGTCAAATGAGAGACCCTGGCTCAATAGTCTCCTAGGATGAAAGCAGTGCTGCATCAACTGGCTCCATGGAGGATGGGCTCATGAAGGATCTGATCAATAAGTCATAATACAGTCCAGGTGGTAGATGTATGTGCTCAGTAGAAATTGAATTGGGGCTGGGCACACTGGCTCATGCCTGTAATCCCAGCCCTTTGGGAGGCCGAGATGGGTGGATCACGAGGTCAAGAGATCGAGACCATCCTGGCCAACGTAGTGAAACCCCGTCTCTACTGAAAATACAAAAATTAGCTGGCCTGGTGGCGCATCTCTGTAGTCCCAGCTACTCCAGAAGCTGAGGCAGGAGAATCACTTGAACCCGGGAGGTGGAGATTGCAGTGAGCTGAGATCACGCCACTGTACTCCAGCCAGGGTGACAAGAGGGAAACTCCGTCTCAAAAAAAGATGAAGAAATTGAATTGGGTCCCCATAAACAAAGTCCATTATACAGATCACACACTCCTGGATCTGTTGTTCTGATTTTCTGATCCATCTCTTCCAGGATCATGAACTCCTTTAGGCAGTTGTTGTATAAGGCCTATTCTTTGAGGTATCCTAATTTGTTAGGATAGGTGTTGCTAGGTGTTGGATGGTAGACTGGAACTGGAACCTGTTCGTGATATGGCAGCGGCTCCTGATACAGGTTAGTCCCCTCGCCAAAGCTAGCCCAGTTGGTCTGAGACTCCTGAAGTAGGGAGATGTCATCCGAGGTTGGGAATTTGAGGCAGTTCCCCATCTTCCGGGGCTGAGGGGTGTGATCTGTGCACTGACAGTCTTCTCTATTTTCTACCTTGAGATTAATAAATATGTGGGATACTTTATGTAAATATATTGTTGCTCATACTTTCATCCACTAGTTTTAGCATCTACTGATGATGATTCTTACTTGAAACAGTTGTGGTGGTTTGTGAAATGGTGGTTTTCTTTCTTTTTAAATTTTATTTTGAATTAATTTACATTTACAAAAATTGTAAAAATAGTACACTCTTCACCCCAAATGTTAACACCTTACACAATCATAACGTAATAATTGTACTGTGTGTAGAAAACAGCAAATTAACATTGATGAAATATTGTTATTGTTATTATTATTTTGGAGACAGAGTTGCACTCTGTCACCCATGCTGGAGTGCAGTGGTGCGATCGTAGCTCATGTTAACCTCAAACTCCCAGGCTCAAACAGTCCTCCTGTGTCAGCCTTTCTAGTAGCTAGTACTACAGGTATACATCACCACACCTGGCTAATAAAAAAAAATTTTTTTTTTGGTGACAGGGTCTCACTGTCTTCCCCAGGCTGGTCTCGAACTCCTGTCCTCAAGTGATCCTCCTGCCTCAGCCTCCCTTCTCAAGGAAACTCTTGTCCTCAAGTAATCCTTCTGCCTCAGCCCCAAATATGCACAGTCATGGCTCACTGCAGCCTTGACTTTTTGGGCTCAGGTGATCCTCCTACCTCAGCCTCCCATGTAGCTGAAACTATAGGCATAAACCACCATGGCTCAGTTAATTTTTTGTAATTTTTTGGGAGAGATGGGTTTTTACCATGTTGTCTAGGTGGGTCTCAAACTCATGAGTTCAAGTGATCTACCCACCTTGTCCTCTTAAAATGCTGGGATTTACAGGCATGAGCCCAAGCCCGATTCACATTATTAACTGATTTACAGACTTTATTTAAATTTTGCCAGTTTCCCAACTAATGTCCCTCAAAGCAAAAGAAAAAAGTTCTAAATTTTGCCAAACACCTCACTGTTCTTGCTTTGGTCCAGAATCCCTCATTGTGTTTAGTTGTCATGTCTTTCTTATGTGATTAACAGAGATTAACAGATGGTCATCTTCATCCATGTGACCAACAAGACCAAAAAGGTATAATTCCTCAGTCTTTCTTTTTATGACAAATGGTCATTAAACAGCAAGATCAGGAGCTCGAGACCAGCCTGGCCAACACAGTGAAATCCCGTCTCCATTAAAAAAACAAAAATTAGTTGGATGTGGTGGCATGCACCTGTAGTCCCAGCTACTTGGGAGGCTGAGGCAGGAGAATCACTTCAATCTGGGAGATGGAGGTTGCAGTGAGCCGAGATTGCGCCATTGCATTCCAGCCTGGGTGACAGAGCGAGACTCCGACTCAAAAAAAAAAAAGTAATTCTATACATGATAAATGGTGATTTCCACCCTCCACCCCCCGATACGCACACACCACTTCTAACATATATACCACATTGATTAGTTGGGATTCCATTTTTGGGAGGAATTATCCCTTCTCCTTTATTTACTACTGCTGGTAGGGACTCATGTGCACCTTTAGTCCCAGCAACTCAGGAGGCTGAGGCAGAAGGATCGCTTGAGCCTGGGGATGTCAAGGCTGCAGTGAGTCATGATTGTGCCACTACCCTCCATCCTGTGCAGCAGAGTGATACCCTCTCTTTCAAAAAAAAAAAAAAAAAAATCCGTTACTGTCATTGGTTCTTTTGATGCTACGTTATCCTAGATTTGACCACTGAGAGCTTTTCAAGCAGGTTTATATCGACTAAATATGTCTCCTGGTAAAAATGGGATCGTTTTACATTATTGGTAACATGTAATTAAAAACCACATGGAATATGGCATTCTCTATCAGCTGAGTATCTTAAAATATTTGAATGGTCCTAGAAAGCAAAGATTACTGATCATATGATTGCCAATAGCTCATATCTAGATTATCCTATGTCTCATGCCCATCACTGAGAATATTATGTCATCACCAGCATCACTTTATTAGTGTTTAATCTGGGCAGATATTCAGTATCTTCAGTTTTCAGTTTTGAGAAAAAAACGTATATAATCAGCATTTAGTTATTAGTATTTTCTTGCTTGTTAAGTGCCTTTACTAATGCCAGTGCTTGTGAAACTAGGTTAACACTATATTTGGGTTGAAATTGATAGTTTACTCATATAACAGAAGTATCTCTCAAAAAGACTTCTATTTCTTTTGGGAGGGAGATCTGAGAGTGGGGACAGAGGGAGTGTCTTAGAAAATCAAAACTGTGTACCTAGTGTCTAGCATTATGTTTGTCACACTTAATGCTCAGTAAATATTTGTTGAATAAATGAATAATACCCAAGAAAGGGCCCACCTTCCCATTTCTTTTATTTTCAATTCTTTTAGATGATTTTTTAACTTAGTCATTTTTCATATGTGGGCCATTTTTGCTTTTCACATTTTACTGCTTAAATATCTAAAATTATCAAAGCCTTTCCAAATTGTCTTCTGTGGAAAAATATGGGGGTTGAAATTTTCAGAAAGGGGTAGAGATTTCATGTACAAAAATTAAATTGCTTTCTTTCTTGGACTTAGCTCACAGAGCCTTTAATATGTTAATTACATACCATGAATCTCTTAGAGATGGGAGAATACCCAACATTTTTGAAACTTATTAATGATAAAAACCCATTTTTCTCAGTTTCTAAGAGACTATGGAAAATGCTTCTCTGATTTTTTAAAAACCTGCTTAACTCTCTTTAGGCTTATTTCTTTGTTATTATTTGATATTATTTTGTCACTTTTGGACTACTTGATATGCCCCAAATGAATTTTCTTTCTCACTGACCTGGACAGCCTTTTCTCAGCTAAATATGGCATGTCCTAAGAAGTCCATTGATTGCCCAAAAAGCTGAGCCCATGGATTAGAAATAGCCTCAAGAAGATTACTCATCTAAACATTTGCCACACATTTATCAGAGAAATTTAATGCAATTTTTCTAAGTCATCTAAATTCTTTGTAAGCCATTCTATACACCTTGGTAGGAGATGTTTCATATTTGTAGAAATTTCAAATATTCAAAGAATGTTGAGTCAGTCTCTCAATTGGCAAAATTATACAGAGTAAGAAAAATGTCCATAGAAATAGAACCAAGAGAAGTCTATATAAATAGTAGTGTGAAGAAGAGTGAATTCCTTTTTAGCTGTAACATCACATTTTTTGCATGTTGCACACATTGTTTAGCCGTTTCTGAACACATTTCCATTTACGTCATTTGTAAAAACTGCCTAGCCTCATATTCTGGAAAACTGACAAAGTTGTAATGAACAGATGCAGATTCCATAATTGTAATTGGCCTTTATTCTAAACTAATTTTTGGTTCATGCATTGTTAATGATTTCTATTTTTCTCCATTTTTATCTTAAAATTGGAAAGGGTATCTTTTAGAGGGAAACATTTTTTGTTGACTTTTAAAAATCAGGGCTTATTACATTATGACCTGTAGGTTCTCCAATTACCTATATTTAAACCTAGAATTTTAAGGGTGCCTTTTTAATATTTTCTGTTAATATTTAATTTTACACAATCTTTTAAATTTTTCTTTTATAATTCCCAGATAAACACATCAGTTTTAAATGAAACACCTTCTTAATTTTTTCTATAATTAATACTATCTTGTTTTTAAATAATATATAGATCATTTAGAATATAGAAGATTATAAAGAATTTATCTATTTTATGTTTTTACAACTCAAGTCTTTCTTAAATTGAATAATAAATATTAGTAGAGCCTCAAACAGAATCAAAAAGATGTATTCTCATATTGTTTTATTATTGTATGATTTTCTAACAATGCCATTTAAAAGACTTTGACTTTCCAAAGTAGGACTAATTCAGGTGAATCTCTGATTGTCCTAATGGGACTATATGATCTGGCTCCAAGCATAATGCATGTAACGTTTTTAAGTAAGACGAGATAAACCTGAAAAATTCTGATCTTTGAACAGCTCCTCTGACACTTCTGACTAGTGCCAAATTTTGTCATATGAACGGGGAATATGATATTTATTAATGAAGGAATGGGTTTTTAAAATAATTGTTTTGGTGTTTATAGGTCCTTTTTATTAAAGTATGAAATACAGAGCAAGTGTTTTGGCATATTGTTGCTTGTTATAAGGAAGATTTAATAGCTTGTTTTGGGCTATTAATATGAAGAGAAGTCATTTGGAGTTCAGATATATATTTAGAACTAGCATGTGTGCAAAAAGACACAAAGTGAATCAAGAAATTCTGGAAAAGATTGTTTGAAGAAAAGAAGTTGCTATTTTCAAGCTAACATTGGTAAAGTAAATATCAAAAAGAGACTTAAATATTTTCTTTATTTTGAATATTTTATTAAGGGTCCCAAATCGAAACTTAGAATTGACAGAATTAAATCAGTGAAAGTATGAAACTCTGTTTATAAAGTAACAGTTACATAAATATAATTTCAAATGGAGTCTAGGAAACCCAGACTGCTTACTGCAGTTAGTTATAGGAGATGATTACAAATGGAACAGCTGTCTGAGTTTAGTAACACAAAGCTATTGTTACTGCTTATAGAAAATTTAGTTATGTTATATAAATTAGTTTTCTCTGATTTTGAAAATGTCTTTATCATGATTTTTGCATGAAGAGAATATCTTCACATTTCACATACTTTTTCAGTAAATGTTAATAGGAATTCAATGATTTGTTCTTTAAGTTTTAATTTGTTGATCAAAAGATGTGTATAATACTAAAAAATACATGCCAAGTAGGTTTGCTGCATGAATTTTATAGCATATAATATATGAAAACCCTGGTGTCCTTTTGGCCTTGTTGGTCACATGCATGAAGATGATTATCTGCTGATCTCTGCTAATCACTAGTACATCCTTTTACAGAAGACAGAACAGTTTTTAGTTGTGTTTCATTTGCTCTTTTGAAAACTGCTTTAACAAGAAACTTTAGGAAATCATTTGATACTGTAAGATTATAAAATAATGGATATTTTCTATCTAAAGATGGTAATTTTAAAATGAGAATTAGAATTTTTATATAGGAGCAATACTGAAAAAAATTCAACATGTCTCCATATTTTATTTGGGTATTTTTATGAGTTTGTTTTAGATGCCAATAATAGTTTTCTGAATGTCATAGATGTGAATGACTCTGTTAGACTTGTCGATACAAACACACACACACACACACACAGCTATCTCTCACACACTTTCACATATGCAGTGCGTTATTGTTATAACTCTAAAATGTTTAAAAACTGTCAGAATAAAACAGTGCCTCTCATCCTTTGATATATGTATAGTTTACCTAGGACCTTGTTAAAATCTAGATTCAAAGTCAGTAGTTCTAGGGTAGGTTTTGAGAGTCTGCAGTTATAGCAAGTTCCCAAATCATGACTATTCCACTACTCCAGAGTCATAAAACTTTTTCTATTAAGGATCATGTAGTAATATTTTAATATTTTAAGCTTTGCAAGATAAGCAAAATTGAGGATATTCTGCAGGATATTTTCTACATTATAGGATAAAGAAATAAATGTCCACAAATTTTTTATTGATGAAATTCAATAAATAATTGAGAACTTTTTCGTGGTATAGCTGTATACACTACTTAATAAAAAGGAATGATCGGATACACACAACAACAGAATGAATCTCAAAAATATTATGCTGAGTGAAAGAGACCTTACACAGAAACTACATACTATGTGATATCATTTATATGAAGCTCTGGAAAATACAAACTGGGCCAGGCACAATGGCTAATGCCTGTAATCCCAGCACTTTGGGAGGCTGAGGCAGGAGAATCACTTGAGGCCCAGAGTTCAAGACCAGCCTGAGCAACATAGCAAGACCCCTGTCCCTGTCAGTACATGGGAAATAAAAAAATGTATGTGGGCATAATGGTGCATGCCTGTAGTCCCAGTTACTTGGGAGGCTGAGGCAGGGGTATTGTGTGAGCCCAGGAGATTGAGGTTACAGTGAGCTATGATCATGTGACTATACTCCAGCCTAAGTGACAGAGCAAGACCCCCTGTCTCTTCAAAAGAAAAGGAAGAAAGAAAATACAACTAAACAACAATAACAGAAACCTGATGATGGTTACATGGAGACAGGAGTGAAGGGATGGACTGACTACAAAGGAACATGAAGGAACTGTTTGGATGATGGAAATGTTCTGTATGTTGGTTGTGAGTAGTTATGCGGTGTATATGTCCTTCAAAACTTATTGAACTTGGGAAAGCCAGCTGACATGTTGTGAGGACACTCAAGCAGCCCTATGGAGAGACTAGGTTCCAAAATGGTGTAGAAGCAAGTTGGCTTCACTCTTCTTCACAGAAAACCACAAACAAGAGAGCACCGAGATTATCACCAGCAATATCCCAGCACTCAAATATGAAGATAAAACAGTTCGTAGAATCACAGAGAAAAGAACAAAATCTATGAGCAAAACTCTATAGGAAAAAAATCTAATAATCCAATTGAAAAATTGGCAGAAGATTTCAGTAGACATTTCTGAAAAGAAGACATACAGATGGCAAACAGATATATGAAAAGGTGCTCAACATCCTTGACCATCAGAGAAATGCAAATCAAAACAATGAGATATTATCTCACACCAGTTAAAATGGCTTACATACAAAAGGCAGGCAATAACAAATGCTGGCAAGGATGTGGAGAAAATAGAACCCTCATACACTGTTGATGGGAATGTAAACTAATATAACCACTGTGGAAAGCAGTTTGGAGGTTCCTCAAAAAACTAAAAATAAAGCTACCATATGACTCAGCAATTCCACTGCTCTCTGTATACCTAAAAGAAAGGAAATTGGCCTACTGAAGAGATACCTACATTCCCATGTTTGTTGCAGCTCTGTTCATAATAGCCAAGATTTAGAAGGAACCTAAGTGTTTATCAAGAGATAAATGGATAAAGAAAATGTGGTACTTAGGCCAGGCACAGTGGCTCACGCCTATAATCCCAGCACTTTGGGAGGCCGAGGCATGTGGATTGGATGGTCTGAGCTAAGGAATTCAAGACTAGCCTGGGCAACATGGTGAAACCCCGTCTCTACTAAAATACAAAAAAATTAGCTTGGCGTGGCAGCATGTGCCTGTAATCCCAGCTACTCGGGAGGCTGAGGCAAGAGAATAGCTTGAACCTGAAAGGTAGAGGTTGCTGTGAGCCGAGATTACGCCACTGCACTCCAGCCTGGGCAACAGAGCGAGATTCCATCTCCAAAAAAAAAAAGGAAAGAAAGAAAGAAAATGTGGTACTTATACTGTGGTGTACTATCCTGCCATGAAAAAGAATGAGATTCAGTCATTTTCAACAACATGGATGGAACTGGAGGTCATTACAGTAAGTGAAATAAGCCAGGCACAGAAAGACAAACATTGCATGTTCTCACTTACTTGTGGGATCTAACAATCAAAACAAATTAAATCATGGAGATAAAGAGGAGAAGGATGGTTACCAGAGGCTGGGAAGGGTAGTGGGGGGTTGTGAGGAGTTGGGGATGGTTAATGGTTACAAAAAAATATTTAGAATGAATGAATAAGACCTAGTATTTGCTAGCAAAACAGGGTGACTATAGTCAATAATAATTTAATTGTACATTTAAAAATAACTAAAAGAGTATAATTGGACGGTTTATAAAACAAAGGATAAATGCTTGGGGGAATGGATACCCCATCTTCCATGATGTAATTATTACACACTGCATGCCTGTATCAAAACATCTCATGTACCCCATAAATACATACATCTACCCACAAAAATTAAAAATTAAAAACATTAAAAATATTTGAGCAGATAGTAATAGAATTGGACTTCCATATCTTCAATGCCCTTCCCCACAATCTGCCCAGCACCAGGTATGTGGAACATTTCTCCTCCTGACTCATGGTTTCTACACTGGAAAAAGTGAGGTTGAGATGGATAACCAGCTTCCCCACCATCTTGGGTTCCTGACAGGAGACCTGTCCCTGCTTCAACCCACAGGAAGCATCAGGAGTGTGTAAAGGAAGAAATATTCCTGAGGACAGCCAGAGACAAAGCAGGGAGGTGGGACTATCATCCCCAGCCATGGAAACTTGATCTGTTACTCCACCAAAGGAGATGCCCGATCAGTCAGAGTGGCCTTTCAGTGGCACCATACTGTAGGAGGTTTGTTCCATCATTCCTCTGGGCAAAAACCCCTAGCCAGACTTTCTACATTACTGGAATATCTCCTGTGGGACCTTCCCAATTTGGGATGGGCAACACTCTGATTGTTTACTAGAACTGAGGCAAACCTGTACTTAAGGTACCATTTAGTGCCAAAAAAGAGTCTACAACCTAGCAGAGGGGAAAAAAACGTAAATTACAAAGAATCTCTAAGTAAAAGTATCTAATAAAAAACAAAACAAGCCAGAAGAGAAGACTGGAATAAATAACCAATCCTTCAATCCGAGGACATAGACATACAGGAAACAACAACAGACAACCTCCTCAAATGGATAAGGCAAGGAACTAGTGACTGACTCTAATGAGATGGTGATGTGTGAACTCTATGACTAATCACTCAAAATACAGTTTTAAAAAGACTCAGCGATCTTCAAGATAATACAGAAAAGCAATTCAGAAACGTATGAGCGAATTTAACAGAGAGATTGAAATAATTTTTAAAAATCAAATACTGAAACTGAGAAATACATTAGTTGAACTGCAAAATTCACTAGGAACTCTTAAGAGTAGAGTAGACTGGATCACACAGAGGAAAAGATCAGCAAGCTGTAAACAGGCTATTTGAAAATACACAGTCAGCCGGGCACGGTGGCTCACACCTATGGTCCCAGCACTTTGGGACGCCCAGGCAGGTGGGTCAGTCTGGTCAGGAGGTCGATACCAGTCTGACCAACAAGGTGAAACCCTGTCTATACTAGAAATACAAAAATTGGCCGGGTGGTGGCTAACACCTGCAATCCCAGCACTTTGGGAGGCCCAGGCAGGCGGATCACGAGGTCAGGAGATAGAGACCATCCTGGCTAACACGGTGAAATCCCGTCTCCACTAAAAATACAAAAAATTAGCCTGGTGTGGTGGTGGGCGCCTGTAGTCCGAGCATCTCGGGAGGCTGAGGCAAGAGAATGGCATGAACCCGGGAGGCGGAACTTGCAGTGAGCGGAGAT
>NW_012101399.1:4536810-4544446 GCF_000951045.1 Mandrillus leucophaeus | reverse complement strand
GTAAAATAAAGCTTCAAAGGTTGAGGATAAATGGAGGATCTTAAAAATAGCAAGAGAAAAGAAGAATATAACACATAAAGGAGATTTAATTCATTGGGCAATAGACTTCTCAGTAGAAATCAGGACAGGAGGAAGTGTAGTGACATTTTCTAACTGCCATCCAACAATACTGTACCCAGCAAAGTTTTCCTTCAATTATAAAGGAGAGATAAAGCCTTTCCCAGACAAATAAAAGCTGAATAAATTCACCACCATCAGACTCATTTTACAAGAAATGCTAACTTCAATCTAAAAAAACAAAACTAACACGTGAAAAGAAAACATTGAAAAGTATAAAACCCACTGGTAAAATTAAGTACACAGACAAACTTAGGATGTAATTGTGGTGTGAAATCCACTCATAAGTCCAGAATGAAGGCCAAAAGACACGTGTATGGAAAACAATAATAGCTACAGTAACCTAAGAGATAAGCAGTATAAAAATATGTAAATTGAGACAACATAAAGTCAAAATGTGGGAGGGTGGTGAAAATTTAAATGTAAAGTTTTTGTTTTGTTTTTATTTTTCTTTATTTTTACACTTTGAGATCCAAAGTAGTCATCTCTTTAAAATAACTTGTCATATCTATAAGATGTTTTTTGTGAGCCTCACATAACCACAATGCAAAAACCTGTAATAGATTCACTAAAATGAATTAAACATACTAACAGAAAAAAAAAAAAAATCACTTAACCACAGAGGAAGATAGGAAGAAAGGAAGAGAGGAGTTACAAATCAATGAGAAAATCAACAACAAATTGGCAATAGTACGTCCTTATCAATAATAGCACTGAATATAAATGGACTCAATTTGCCAATTAAAAGGCATGGAGTGTCTAAATGGATAAAGAAACGAGATGCAACTATATTGCCTATAAGAAACCCAGTTCACCTATAAAATACACATAGACTGAAAGTGAAGGGATGGGAAAAAAAGTATTCCATGAAACTGGAAACCAGAAAAGAGCAGGAGGAGCTAAATTTAGATAAAATAGACTACACATCAAAGACTGTCAAAAGAGACAAAGAAGGTTACTATAAAATGACAAAGAGGTCTGATATAGTGTTGACCCTGCCAAATCTCATGTTGAATTGTAATCCTCCATGCTGGCGGGAAGGCCTGGTGGATGGCGTTTGGATCATGGGTGCAGATCCCTCATGGCTTAGTATTATTTTCATACTAGTGAGTTCTTATGAGATCAGGGCATTTAGAAGTGTGTGGCACCTCCCCATTCAACTCTGTGTTTCTTGCTCCTGTTTCATTATGTGATATGCCTGCTCTCCCTTTGCCTTCTGCTGTGATGGTAAGCTTCCTGAGGCTCCCCTAGAAGCCAAGCAGATGCTAGCATTTTGCTTCCTGTAAAGCCTGCAGAACCATCAGCCAATTAAATCTCTTTTCTCTATAAATTACCCAGTCTCAGCTATTTCTTTATAGCAGAACAGCCTAACACAGAAAATTGGTACCAGAAGTGGGGCTTTACAATAAAGATACCTCAAAATGTGGAAACAACTTCAGAACTGGGTAACAAGTAGAGGTTGGAAGAGTTTGGAGGGCTCTGAAGAAGACAGGAAGATGAGGGAAAGTTTGGAACTTCTTAGAGACTGATTAAATGGTTGTCACCAAAATTCTGAAAGTGATATGGACAATGAAGTTCAGGCTGCTAAGATCTCAGTGGAAATGAGGAACTTATTGTGAACTAAAGCAAAGTCATATGTGTTATGCTTTAGCAAAGAGCTTGACTACATTCTGTTCATGCCCTAGGAATGTGTGGAAGTTTGAACTTCATAGTGATGATTTAGGGTATCTGGGAGAAGAAATTTCTAAGCAGCAAAGGGTTCAAGATGTGGTCTTACTGATTCTAACAACCTATGCTCAGATGTAGGAGCAAAGGAATGACTGAAAGTTGGAACTTATATTTAAAAGGGAAGCAGAGCATAAAAGTTTGAAAATTTTGCAGGCTGGCCATGTGGCAGAGAAAGAAAAAGGTTTTTCAGGAGAGGAATTCAAGCAGGCTGTGGAACAACCACTTGCCACAGTTATTTGCATAACTAAAAGAGAGCCAAGTGCTAATATCAAAGATATGAAGAAAAGGCTTTAAAGACATTTCAGAGACCTTCACAGCAGCCTCTCCCATCACAGGCCCAGAGGCCTAGGAGGAAAGAATTGTTTTGTGGGCCAGGGCCAGGGCCAGGGCTCTGCTGCTCTGCACGGCCTTAGGACAGCGCTCCCTGCATCCCAGCTACTCTGACTTCAGCTTTGGTTCAAAGGTCCCCTGATACAGCTCAGGATACTACTTCAGAGTATGCAAGCCATAACCCTTGGCAGCTTCCACATGTTGTTAAGCTTGTAGGCACATAGAGCGCAAGAGTGAATGAGACTTGGCAGCCTCTGCCTAGATTTCAGAGGCTGTATGAGAAACCCTGGGTGTCCCGGCAGAAGCCTGCTTCAGGGGCAGAGCCCTCATAGAGAACCTCTACTACAGCAGTGCCAGGGGAAATGGGGGGTTGGAGCCCCCACACAGAGTCCCCAATGGGACACTGCCTAGTGGTGCTGTGAGAAGGAGGCCACTGTCCTCCAGACCCCAGAAGGGTAAATCCGCCAGCAGCTTGCACCCTGAACCTGGAAAAGCTGCAGGCACTCAACACCAGCCCCTGGAAGCAGCCAAGGGGGCCTGAACCCTGCAAAACCACAGAGATGGAGCTCCCAAGGCCTTCGGAGCCCACCCCTTACACCAGTTTGCCTTGGATGTGGGATATGGAGTCACTGGAGATTATTTTGGAGCTTTAAGATTTAATGACTGCCCTACTGAGTTATGAACTTGCATGGGGCCTATAGCTCCTTTTTTTTGGGCTGATTTCTCCCTTTTGGAATGGGAATGTTTACTCAGTGCCTATATCTCCCATTGTATCTTGAAAGTAACTGACTTGTTTTTAATTTTACGGGCTAATAGGTAGATGGGATTTGCTTTGTCTCAGATGAGACTTTGGACTTTTGCATTAATGCTGGAATGAGTTAAGACTTTAGGGGACTGTTGGGAATGCATACAAGGCAGGCTAGTATTTTGCAGTGTGAGAGGGACATAAGATTTGGGAGAGGCCAGGGCAGAGTGATATAGTTTAGATATTTGTCCATGCCCAAATCTCATGCTGAATTGTTATCCCCAGTGCCAGAGCTGGGGCCTGGTGGGAGGTGTTTGTGATAGTGAGCTCTCATGAGATCTGGTCATTTAAAAGTGTGTGACACCTCCCTGCTCCTACTCTCTCTGTCTTGCTTCTGCTTCACCATGTGACATACCTGCTCCTGTTTGCCTTCCACTATGTTTGTAAGCTTCTTGAGGCCCCCCTAGAAGCTGAACAGATGTCAACACCATGCTTCCTATAAAGCCTACAGAACTCTAAGTCAAAAATCTTTTCTTTATAAATTATCCCACCTCAGGTATTTCTTTATGGCAGTGCAAGGACAGCCTAATACAAGATCATTTCAGCAAGAGGATATAATAATATATATGTACCCAACACCAGAGTTCCCAGGTATATAAAGTAAACATTAATAGATCTAAAGAGAAAGACAAATTGCAATACAACAGTAATAGGGGATTTTAACACCCCACTGTCATTAATGAACAGATCATGCAGACAGAAAATTGACAAACATCAGAGTTAAACTACACACTGGAACAATTTGGCTTAACTGACCTTTACAGGACATTTCGCCCTACTGCTGCAGAATACTCATTGTTTTCATCAACACAGAGAAAATTCTCCAGAATGGACCATATCTTAGGCCATAAAACAAATTCAAAAATATTGAAATGATGTAAAATATCTTTTCTGACCACAATGGAATAAAACTAGAAACCAGTAAAAAGAGGAATGTTAGAAAGTATGAAAACACATGGAAATTAAACAATATGCTCCTAAATGACCAAACGGTCAATGAAGAAATTAAAGAAATTTTAAAATTTCTTGAAATAAATGAAAATGGAAACATAACATACCAAAATCTATGGGATAGAGTGAAAGCAGTACTAAGAGGGAAGTTTATAACTATAAGATCCTATATCAAAAATGTAGAAAGACTTCAAATCAATAAACCAACAATGCACCTCATGGAACTAGGAAAGCAAGAACAAACTAAACTCAGAACTAGTAGAAAGAAATAATAGAGATCAGAGCAGAAATAAATGTAACCGAGATCAAAACAAAAAACAAAACAAAACAGTTCAGAAGCAGCCTTACAGAGAGGTCTATGTGACTAGAAAGTAAAGGCCAATAGCCAGCAGAGAATTGGTGCCTTCTGCCTAGAAGCCAGGTGAGTGAGCCATCTTAGATGCAAACCCCACTGCCTGTTTCTCCTTTTAGCCATTAAAACATTTTTAGTTTCCAAATTCTGAAATTATCTGAAGTTATCTCTTAGATTACTAGATTTTTAGTCTTAGTAAATAGGTGCATGTATCATAGGAAGATATTTCTTTCTTAAATCTTCAAATAGAAATTTTAAAACAAATGTTTTTATACTTTTTCAAATGTTTTTATTCTTTGGTTTTGCATTTCATACCAGAAAGCTCGCTTTCCCTGATATATGGTTACATAAGGGTAGTAATCAGTGATCAGTACACATAAAAATTATTTTAAAATTTAGCTCATTATTTCCAAATTGTGCTTTCCTACACTGACATTGGCCTATGCTTACTGCAGCTTTGGGATCATTTAGACCTAGATTCAAATCTCAGCTTTGTCACTTATCGGCCATATGTAACTTGTTCAAACTTTCTAAGCCTCAGTTTCATTTCTTTCTTTTTTCAAAATGGAGCGATAATATCTAGCTTATGACATTGTTGATTAAGGATTAAGTGAGCAAACACCAAAGTGCCTAGCAGTGAGAATTTTTCTTTTATTCCCGAAAGTTAACCAATTTAACAGTGCACTGTTAGACCCAACAATTAGGTTTTTGTTTTACCACATATGAAGAACTAGTAACAGAAAAAAGATCAGTTTGTTCTCTTACGTTCCATCCTATTCCATTTGCACATAAAAGAATGGAAATAGCCCACCCATTTCTTTGGCTTGATATATGGCTATGTTTTTGCACACTGTTGGCACTGAATAGTTTTCATATATGGATTATTAGGTAGTCAAATCTTTTTTATAAGTATACAATTTTAAACTATTTTACTAGTGCTTAAATTATTTCCATTTATTCTAGCACTAGTAACTAATTTATAAAATATTTAATGAAAAGGCAATAATGATACTTTGTCATCAGAAAGATGGAGGTTTGAATCCCAATACCGAATGTGAGCTTGGACTAGCTGCATAATCTCTAAGCCTAAATTTCCTCGGCAATTAAATGATGATAATAATTATTTAGCGTTGCACATGGAACATAAACACTCAAAAAAAGTTGTATGTCATCATCATTATTAAGTGATAATAATATATTTAACCCTATATGGATTATATATGGGTTAACTTTATATGGGTTAAACCTGTAACCCATATAGGTTACTCTTGTTGATTTCTAATTCTAACCACTTTGCTGACTTTTAGTAATTTCTGATTCTAACCAGAGTTTTCAAATCTATGTGAAGAATAAACCTATTATTCAAAAGTGCATACTTTGTTGATGGCAGACCAATAGTATTATCTTTAGGTTACATGGAAATTTGAAGCAATAGGTTTATGTTACTAAGATTCTTGACAAACAACTTTACCAAATTCATCATCGTTGTTGGGCTATGCCAGTCTAACTTGGTGGAAAATTTGAATCATGAAATATTTAACGTATAATAAGTACATTTGTTTGCCTCCTGTGAGAGTTATCACAGTTGTAAGTACATTGTAGGCAGTGTATTAATTACTTTCTTAATATTGACTTAATTTCTATAAGTTGGGAGAATTAAAAATGTATAGCATTCTTCATGTACTAGCAAATGGTATTCTGAAAGTTAACAAGAAAGAAATTAATTCATTTTAACTTCTTAGAGGATCAAAAAAATTCACAAATATTAAAAATCATTTTTACCAAGTCTTGTTACAGATTCTGAAAATGAGATTCAGATCAGAAGAATAATTTTCTGGCCAGGCGCGGTGGCTCAAGCCTGTAATCCCAGCACTTTGGGAGGCCAAGATGGGCGGATCACGAGGTCAGGAGATTGAGACCATCCTGGCTAACACGGTGAAACCCCGTCTCTACTAAGAAATACAAAAAACTAGCTGGGCGAGGTGGCGGGCGCCTGTAGTCCCAGCTTCTCGGGAGGCTGAGGCAGGAGAATGGCGTAAACCCGGGAGGCGGAGCTTGCAGTGAGCTGAGATCCGGCCACTGCACTCCAGCCTGGGCGACAGAGCAAGACTCCGTCTCAAAAAAAAAAAAAAAAAAAAGGAATAATTTTCTTTGTCTCTGTTTAGCTTAGAGGACATATGCCTGTTGTTTTTTTTTTTTTTTTTTGCATTCAATGTTTACACTTAGCTTTTTAAAAAATAGCTTTTTCCTTATGCTACAGTAACATGTACCTCCCTGATAAACTTCAGGCAATATAGAGAACAAAATAAAAATTACCCATAGTTTTGCTCCCCTGCACTACCCACTGTGAACATTTCAATCTGTCTCTCTGGGCTCTATTTTTTAAAAATTTATGTACATCCACCCCCATAAATATGGTAGGACCATGTCTGTCTATGTTACTACATTAAACTTATAGTGCCACTATAATTATCAATTGCCTTATGACTTTTTCTATTAGGGTCTTAATTTTTTAGCTTCTTTTTCAGTATTCTTTTATGTAAAATATACATAACATGTCAACATATATAAAGCATATACATAACAAAGTCCTGCAACACTTAATTTGTGGTACTTTTTTCCTGTCATACAAATTTTCAATTTTTATTTAGTAAAATCATTTGTTTTCTTACAGATATGTTTTGGTATTCAGCTTAGAAAGGCCTTTCACCTCAAGATTATGTAGGTATTTAAACTTTTTTTTAAGTTCTTTTGTGATTTTTGTTTTGTTTTTCTAGTTCTTATGTGATTTTATTTTACATTTAACCCTTAACCCTTTGCTAAATGCTTAAAATACTTTGAAGGCTTAATCTAGTAAGTAGGAAAATACAGTAGTCCCTCAGTATTCACAATGAGGATTGGTTCCAGGACATCCCCCACCTCCCAGCAGATACCAAAATCTTTGCATACTCAAGTACCACAATCCTGTGAAAACCAAGTATACAAAAAGCCGACCCTCAGTATCTGCGGGTTTCACATCAGACAAATACTGCATTTTTGATTTGCCTTTGATTGCAGATGCAGCACCCGTGGATATGGAGTGCTGACTGTATTTATTGAGAAAAAAGAGCCGGGCGAGGTGGCTCACGCCTGTAATCCCAGCACTTTGGGAGGCCAAGGCGGGTGGATCACGAGGTCAGGAGTTCAAAGCCAGCCTGACCAAGGTGGTGAAACCTCGTCTCTATTAGCCAGGCATAGTAGCAGGCACCTGTAATCCCAGCTACTCAGGAGGCTGAGGTTTACAGTGAGCTGAGATCAGGCCATTGCACTCCAGCCTGGGTGACAGAGTGAGACTCTGTCTCAAAAAAATAAAT
>NW_012101399.1:4516988-4536572 GCF_000951045.1 Mandrillus leucophaeus | reverse complement strand
GCCAGGATGGTGTCTATCTCTTGACCTCATGATCCGCCCGCCTTGGCATCCCAAAGTGCTGGGATTACAGATGTGATCCACCACACCCAGCCTGTTACCTACTTTTCAGTGTCCTGAAATATAACTCTTCCAAGGTTTGAAAGTCTAAAGTTACAAAATCAATCACGTTATCTTAGTTTTTTGGTTGTTTTTCTTTGTTTGTTTGTTTTTTTGTTTGTTTGTTTTTTTGAGACGAAGTCTCACTCTCGTTCCCCAGGCTGGAGTGCAATGGCAAGATCTCGGCTCACTGCAATCTTCACCTCCCACATTCATGTGATTCTCCTGAATATAAAAAAATTATTATCTACTTAAAAAATATTTACGGCCAATGCAATTCAGCCTCCCGAGTAGCTGGGATTACAGGCGCCTGCCACGACCCCGGCTAATTTTTGTCTTTTTAGTAGAGACAGGGTTTCACCATATTGGCCAGACTGGTCTCAAACTCCTGACCTCAGGTGATCTGCCCGCCTCAGCCTCCCAAAGTGCTGGGATTACAGGCGTGAGCCATGGCGCCCAGCCTTTTTTTTTTTTAAGATTCGGTAAGTGCAGTAGTGAACATGGGAGCGAGAATAGAATAAGGAGTTCAATCTGTTAACTGATTGTGAAGAGTCAATTGAGATAAGTCTCTACCTTCAGACCTTATTCTTTAGTGTCACCTTTGCTGAAAGTAAGAAAGGGGCTCATGGTAGAAAGCCTTCAGGGTCTGAAAAAGATTGAAGAAGACCACCAAAGAGCAACAATTTACATCTCAATTATTTTAAAAGCTAGCCTTTGTTTGTGTTTTCTAAAGTCACCACATTACATAAACAAATATTCAAAGACATGTAGATATGAGACGTAAGTATAGTGTATACGTATACAAATACGTAGAGTTCTCCTCTATTTTACATTACTTTTCTTCCCACTAATGACTTAAGTTCCCCCAAAGAATTTATATCTTGTCCTGACATTGAGAAAAGGGTATCTGATCCTTGCTATCTCTGGTTGAGATGTCTTATCTCACCTGATTTCTGGGCATGGGCCTCCACTGTCTATATTATCTACTATAAAAATATGTATGGCCAATGCAATTCTTGGTCTATTCTCTATTCATAGTCCAAGTCTGTCATTTATTAGCTGTGGGAAAGTTACTTACCCTCTCTGTGTGTCCATTTCCTCATCTTTAAAATAGTAGGCAATAACAGTACTGATCTTATGGGGTTGTAAGGATGAAATGAATTAACCTATGGAAATCACTTAAACAGCACTTAGCACATAATAAATGTTAGCTTTATTATTATAGTCATCACCACCATCATTATCAATAGCAGGTTATAATGATTGAGAGCTCAACTGTTTCCTTCTGTTAATAGGTCCCTTCTTGGTTTAGGGCTACCCATTTATCAACCTTTGCCATTTGGCTCTCTATCCCTGTTATTATAATACATCCCTGGCTTGTGTACTGACTTAATTCTCAACTTTCTTTCATGCCTGGGGGGTTGGGGGGAGTAGAAGAATATGGGGAACTTTTCTGGATCATTTCTGCACTTTCCTGGAGATAAGGGAAGTTTTGGAGTTGGGTTTGGAGGTATTATCTCAGACCTCTTCTACCGTTCTGTTGCGACAATCAAATCAGACTTCCTAGTACCGGTATTAGGTTTTCTCCCTCTATTTCAATAGAAGAAACCTTAGTTTAGTTCTCTGAATCCTCCTTTTTTTTTTTTTTTTCTTTTTTTTTTTGAGACAGAGCCTTGCTTCTTCTCCTAGGCTGGAGTGCAATGATGTGATCTTGGCTCACTGCAACCTCCACCTCCCAGGTTCAAGCAATTCTCCTGCCTCAGCCTCCCAAGTAGCTGGGATTACAGGCATGTGCCAGCACACCCGGCTAACTTGTATTTTTAGTGGAGACGAGGTTTCACCATGTTGGCCAGGCTGGTCTCGAACTCCTGACCTCAAGTGATCCGCCGCCTTGGCCTCCCAAAGTGCTGGGATGACAGATGTGAGCCACCGCGCCCAGCTGAATCTTCCTCTTTCAGTATCTTCGTGGCACTGTTTTCTTCCCTTTAATCAGTTGGTAAATGCTTTAAGTACTTTGAAAGCCAAATCTAAAGTTTTCAAATAGGGAGGTAGCGGTATGGGTCAACACAATAGCTGTTACCTATATTTCGTTGTCCTAAAAATATTGCTTCACTCTTCCAAGACCTAAAAGTCTAAAGTTAGAGAATCATTTAGCTCATACTTGTTTTCAGAATAGCATTTGCTGAAGGCAAGTATAGGAGATCAGAATATGCCACCCCAAAATATGTCACTCTGGCATAAGAATTATTTTGAGCTGAAGACACTTGAGAAATAGCAAGTGCAGGAAGAACTCTCTGACTTCCCAACGCTTCTTATCTCAAAGCAGGTTGTAAAATTTCCCTTGAGAAAAGTATTCTTCCTGAACCAGGAATAGAAGAACAATCTTAACACTGGAGACTGGGAGTTACTGCCAAAAGAGATCCACACAAACAAACTACACAGACTGAAAACAATCCTTATCTTCCTTTGGTTTCCCCCGTATATTTCCTGGTCACTGCCTCACAATGTACTGCCCCAGCTTAATGCCCTTTGTCTTATCATATCCTCACAATTTATCATTCTTTGTTTTAAAAGGTATATAAACTTTTGAGCCTAACTGCTTTTTCAGACATTCATTTTTCTTATGAGGGCTCCCATGCATGTAAAAATATTAAATAAAACTTGTTTGCTTTTTCCCCATTGCTCTATCTTATGTTAGTTTAATTCTCAGGCCCAGCGACAGAACCTAGGAGGGTAGAAGAAAGATTTTCCTCCCCTATGCAAGAAAGGGGCTTATTTCTTCTCTGCCTTAAGCTGGTCAATGGTACATTACATAGCTTGAGCTTCCAGTCTTCCAAACCAGACCTTTTTGGAACTGAAACAAAATCATATCATTTTTTTTCCTCCTTGAATGAGTACCTAGATCTTAGAAATAGAATTCATATTATGAAGATCTTATTTTGGAATTCTAAGCAAGAATTTAGCTCTTTTATTTTAGGTTTTATCTGTTCTCCTACATGAAGGCAGTATTTGTAAATTAGGAGAAATGGTAAAAGAAAGTTAACAATGGGGAGGAAAAAGAGTAATTTTTCAATATCTAAAAATATTCTGTTATGGTTGTTTTGATGATCATGTTGAAACAGGATAGTTCTGCACTTAGGGTGTGCAACTGTAGGAGAATTACAAGTTATGTATCTTTTTAAGAACTTTTACTTATTTTTTTGGTCATATCTTCTGTAACTTTATATAGTCTGAGGGTGTTTCCTTTTTACTTTTGGCTATTTAATGAATTGGTTCTTATATAACTATACTGATCATGAATCTTCTTTGTAAATAAGTTACTGTTAGTTATACCCATTTAGGACTTGAAAATTGCAGACTGTAGTGATGGAAAGGGGGAAATGAGAACTAGAATTAAACAAAACAGAAGATTATGGTAATATCAACAGAAATTAAAAATAGGTGGTCAGGTGCTTTTGTTATCTATGCTAGTCGTAGAGATTGTGTCTTTTCTTGCTGGTTTAGTAATTTTGGTGCCTATTGTTAAATGTGATAACATCCCTGGCCAAATATTTCATTCAGGGCTCACTTACAAGTCTGCAATAGGGAAAGTGAGGACAGGCTGCATTTTACTCAAGGCCTTGTCCATCGAGTTCACTAATATAATCCAAATATGTAGTAGAGTGGTTGGCATATAGGTGCTCAAATAATGGTAATAATAAGATTAATAATAAAATCAGTTGACAGTTACATGATTCTTAGTACATATTGAGCACTGTTATAAGATTTTTAGATACAGGCCGGGCACGGTGGCTCACGCCTGTAATCCCATCACTTTGGGAGGCCGAGGTGGGCAGATCACCTGAGGTCAGGAGTTTGAGACCAGCCTGACCAACAGGGTGAAACCCCGTCTCTACTGAAAATACAAAATTAGCCAGGCATGGTGGTGCATGCCTGTAATCCCAGCTACTCTGGAAGCTGAGGCAGGAGAATCCCTTGAACCTGGAAGGCAGAGGTTGCAGTGAGCCGAGACTGCACCATTGTACTCCAGCCTGGGTGACAAGAGTGAAACTCCATCTCAAAAAAAAAAAAAAAAAAAGACTTTTAGATATATTGATGCATTCATTTCTCCCAACAATCTGTGAGGTGATATTGTTAGTACAGTATCAGTATCAGTATCACTCATTTTTACAGATGAGGAAATTGATGCTTGTAAGTTAAGTGATTTTCCCAAGTTCTAATGGCTAACAGCTGGTAGAACCAAGATACAAACTTAAGCTGTCTGGCATCAGAGTCCACCTCTTAACCACTAAGCTGCATCTTTTGTTTGTGTATTGTTTGTGATATTGATTGAATGAATGAATGAAGCCTGCAGGGGTATTGCCAACATGCAAACATTGCCAGAGAGAAAAGAAGTCAAGGTGATAGTTGAAAGAGATGAGGATGTATGTTGAGCCAGACAGTTTCAAGTGAACATGTAATAGTAGTAAAATGAACATCAAGGTTGGGGAATCCCTGTCAGTGGGAAGGCAAGAGAAAGAGAAGGAAAGAGTTATAGTCCAGGTCAGGTATTTCTCGAAACAAAGAAACATTCCACAAGTCTTTTTTCTTACCCTGTTGGTATAAACAAGTGGCACACCTACTTTATCAAATTATAAGAGAACAGCTGTTTTCTCATAAGAAAATTGTTTAATGCATCCACATCCTTACACAGTAGATTCTAAGTGACATTATGATAAATTTGCATATGTACACACACTAGTTACTTAAATTTATGGCAACTATATTTTGCAAATGAAAAGATCAGAAGATTGATAAGATCAGAACATATGATATGACCAAACTTTTCTTCTGGTTTGGTGACATTTTTACATAAGAAACCTTACAAATATATACACATCAATATGTGTCAGTCATTAATATGTGGGAGTCATTTATATCCTACTGTTCAAGGCCATCACCAAGATCTGATTGCAAAATTCAAAAAATTGCAACCTCAGGCATAAATGGGTTAAATCACATTCTGTTTGAATGTTACATATATTTAAAACTATGTTACAACTAACACATTTTTGCATCATTTTTATCATAAGTGACTAATTTTTTCCCAACATCTGTTGGCATATATAAAAGTAATTTATTTGGAACATTGCAGTTTTATTGACCATCAATGACCTTTATGATATTCAATTATCAGCAAAAATGATCTCTGCATCCTTGCTCAGAATTAGACCAGGCAGTTGTACATTTTTGCATATATTCATGTTTAAATTACCACAATCTTTACATGCCCAATATCTTTGACCTCTAAAAGGTTTATCTTTAAACTATTCAGTTAGCAAATTCTTTTAAAAAATATTTTTTATTTATGGACTTAGGGGTACAAGTACAGTGGTGTTACATGGATATATTGCATAGTGGTGAATGCTGGGCTTTTAGTGTACTCATCACCCAAATAGTGTACATTGTACTCCATAGGATCATATTTCATCTGTACCTGCCTCCCACCCTCCCACTTTTTGGAGTCTCCAGTGTTCATTATTTACTCTGTATGTCTGCATGTACCCATTGTTTAGCTCCCACTTTTAAGTGAGAACATGTGGTTTTTAACTTCCTGAGTCATTTCACCAAGGATAATGGCCTCTAGTTGCATCCATGTTTCTGTAAAAGACATTATTTCTTTCTTGTTTTTTTTTGCTAGTATTCTGTGGTATATATGTATACCATACTTTTAAAATCCAGTTTTCCATTGATGGATACTTAACTTGATGCCATGACTTTGCTATTGTGAATAGTGTTATGATAAACATACAAGTACAGATTTTTTTTTGATACAGTGATGTCTTTTTCGTTAGGTAGGTACCCAGTAGTGGAATTGCTGGGTCAAATGGTGGTTGTATTTTTAGTTCTTTGAGAAATCTCCATACTGTTTTCCATAGAGGTTGTACTAATTTACGTTTCCACAAGCAGTATATAAGTGTTTCCTTTCTCTGCATCCTCACCAATGTCTACTGTTTTTTGACTTTTTAATAATGGTCATTCTAACTGGTGTAAGATGATATTTAATTGTGGTTTTAATTTGCATTTCTCTGAAGATTAGTGATATTGAGCAAGCAAATTCTTATTGAGATGTAATTTAAGAACACAAAATTTACCATAAACACCATCATGTGACAAAGTGGGAAGAGAAGTTTCAAAAAAGATTTGTATTTTTGCTAAATCATCCCACTCAGGGTTGTTTAAAAACCGAATCCAATATAAATATCTTAAAAGTTAAGATAACTCAAAAAATTAACATAAAACTGATCTAAGTGACAGTGAATATTATTGTTTAGCCTTTTTTTTTTTTTTTTTGCCTTCACCACAAATTTTAAGTTTTATGTTCTAAACTTGAGTGTAAGAACAGATATTCACATATGCTTCTCTATTTTGGAAATAACAGGATCCACAGTTTATTTAAAGATTATCAAAAAATAAAATATTTAAGAACAGTGGGTCATTTTCAACTGATAATGCTCAAATCTTTGAACTTATTTTTACTAGTATATTTTCAAGAGCACTTAGACTCCCAAATCTTACATGCAAACATGAAAAAATTAGTGCTGCACTATAATAAAATCCCAGGTTTACATCATATACATGTAAGAACATGTTAATTTTTTTTTTTTTTTTTGAGATAAACTCTCACTCTGTCACCCAGGCTGGAGTGCAGTGGTGCAATCGTGGCTTACTGCAGCCTTGAACTTCTAGACTCAAGCAATCCTCCTGTCTCAGCTTTTTAAAATTTGTGATAGAGATGGATTCTCACTATGTTGTCCAGGCTGGTCTCAAACTCTTGACCTTAAGTGATCCTCCCATCTTGGCCTCCCAAAGTGCTGGGATCACAGGTATGAGCTACCTAACCTGGCCAGTGTTAATATTTTTACAATAATTTTCAATTCAGCTTGAAGAATATCAGACATGCCTTCTATTATTAAATTTAATTCCGAGGTCAGGAGTTCAAGACCAGCCTGGACAATATGGTGAAACCTCGTCTCTACTAAAAATACAAAAATTAACTAGGCATGGTGGCACACGCCTGTAGCCCCAGCTACTCAGGAGGCTGAGGAGGAGAATTGCTTAAACTCAGGACATAGAGGTTGCAGTGAGCCAAGATCACACTGCTACACTCCAGCCTGGGCAACACAGGGAGCCTCCATCTCAAATAAAATAAAATAAAATAAAACAAAATAAAATAAAAGTAATCCATGCTCATGATATAATGTTCAGATGTTATAGAAAGTTTGGATGTGAAATGTTTAAAAAAAATCTGTTTTCTTTGACTCTTACTCCCATTACATAGAAATTTTCTATGCTATACATATATATTCCTTCTGGTAGACAAATGACATTAGCTCCATTATTAACTCATATATTGCAGATGTGTCCTTTGCAACCAATCCTCACCCATATTTTATTACAGCTAAGATATGTTATAGAAAAGTTTTCAGAAATCTGTGCCTTTTGTAGCTCTACGATTTATCATTAGCAAACTGATTTATTAGTAAGTCAGCTTGCCATCAAAACCAGAGAAAACAGCCATTTATCTCAACCACAATTTTTCATATGAAATTCTGTAGTTAAATAAGAAGATATTATTAGATGATAGAAACCACTATGACAGTTTCCAATTTCTATGATATAGCTTTTTTAGCTCCTATAGTAAGACTTTTTCAATTTTGATAACAGCTATGAAAAATAGTTTTGAATAAGGAAAAGATGTTTGAGTAGCATACATTAAAATTAAGAACTCTTGTTCATCAAAAGACAAGAAGAGTGAAAAGACAAGCCACTGTGAAAAGATATTACATCTCACTCTGTCGCCCAGGCTGGAATGCAGTGGTGCGATCTCAGCTTACTGCAACCTCTGCCTCCCAAGTTCAAGCAATTTTCCTGCCTTGGCTTCCCGAGTAGCTGGGACTACAGATGTACACCACCACACCCAGCTAATTTTTGTATTTTTAGTAGAGACAGGGTTTCACCATGTAGGCCAGGCTGGTCTTGAACTCCTGACCTCAGGTAATCCACTCGCCTCAGCCTCCCAAAGTGGTGGGATTACAGGTGTGAGTCACTGCATCAAGATATTTGCAACATGTAAATGACAAAGATATTTGCTACATATAATTGACGAAGGATTAGTGTCTTGAACATATAAAAAATTCTTACCTATAAGTTAATAAGAAGATCAGCAACTCCATAAGGAACTGGGCGAGAAATTTGAAAAAGCACTTCACAAGTGGTTACTAATATGGCCCATAAACAATCTGAAAAATACTCAACCTCACTGTAATCAGAGAAGTGCACATTAAAACTATAAGTAAACTTATCTGCTTGGCGTAAATTTAAAATTCTGAGAATATAAAATATGGACAGGAATATGGAGCAATTGGAACACATATACTGCTGGTGAGAGTATAAATTGGTAAAAAGCACATTAGAAAATAATTTGACATAAATGTAGTAATTATAGTAATATTTAATTAAGTAATATTAATTAATATTTAATTAAATATATATACACACAACATATATATATATAACACTGAAGATCCCAACATTCCACATCTGTGTATACACAGACACACACATACCATTAGAAGCTCTTGCACATGTGCACCAGGAGAGTTGTGCAAAATGGTTGTAGTAGCACTGGGTAATATAAAGAACTGAAAAAAAAACCCAAATGTTCATCAACAGTAAAATGTATAAATGTATCGTGATACCTTTATATAGTGGAATGCTACGTAGCAATAAAATGCATGAGTTACAGCTGCATGAAAGAACTTGAATGAATCTCAACAGTACCATGTTGAACAAAATAAAAGTCAATGAATACAGCATTATTTAATTAATACAAATTGCAGAATGTTCAAAAGTAAACATAAGTTGAGCTGCAACTCTATGTGGTACAACCCTAAAGAAAAGCAAGAAAATAAAATACACAAAAGTGAGGAAAGTGGTGACCACTGAGGGACAGAGGTGAAAGAAAGAAGCTCAGGAAGGGGTACACAGGACTTCAATGGTAATGTTATTTTTTTTCTTAAACTGGGTGATGGAATGTAAATATTCATATTTTGTTATTCTTCATATGTTATATACTTTATAAATATTCTTTCCTGCCTACTCAACATTTAATAAAAATTATAAAAATAATTGTATGAAACAAATTTAAATTTAACTTTTTAATATAATCAAAAAATCTGAAAATGATTATCTTGTAAAATTATACATGCTTTCCCCTCCTCAGGGATACTAGCTACATTTCCTAGAAATAATGCTCTAAAGAATGAGTTAGATAACCAACTGCTATTACATAAAGATTTAGTTACTTCCTTCATTAGAAATATTCCAAATAATTAGACTTTATTTAACAGATCAATTTATTCTTTGCCATAATTCTTAAATGACTGATTTTTTTTCAAAATTATAGTGGTATAAATTTCTTACTAGCAGTCCTAAGCATGCTTTAAATCATTAAGATAATATTTAGAATTGCCATTCCCAAATACTGATATTTTTCAAAAGTAAATGCTACTATTGATACATTACTAGATTTTGCTGAGTAAAGCTCTTTCTACACACAAACATGTTGGCCACCTGCAACTGTTTGTCAGTGGACTTGGTTTGAGAACACTAGTAGTAATTGTAAACTTAGGAATGTGTGACAAGCTAACAGCCAGCTGTGCATATCCTGACTTTTCCCAGGTGTTAAAATAAATATGACCATTTGGTTCACTTGTAACTCAACAAAATATTTCATGATTCATTAGCTTGAAAATCCACTTACAGTTTTTTGAGTAGGTAATGTTATATTCATTTGAAATGAAAAACACATACCCAGAAATATTTGTGGTATTATTACTTATAATATTCAATGGTCTTTTCATAAAATGAAAAAAAATTTAATGTAACGTTTATGTAGGTTTTTTTTCATATTCTTTGTATAGGAAAACACCAGTGAGCCACTTCTGCCTATAGGCATCAAAAAGAATGAAAATATGTTTCATATTCAGTTAGAGTTCAACTTGCCTTGGCAGAACTGAGTTCCAAACTGATCTTAGATTAATTACTATCGTTGTTACATACCACATGTTTGATCATTATCTGATAATAATTATTATTGATTGAACACCGGCTGTTAGGTTGTTAGCTCAAGAGACCCAGATGCCTAAATCTACCCATCCTCATAAGGTTTCTGAGGGAGAATAGACATACAAAAGACAACTGCAACTGGGAAATACAAATCTATTTTACTATTAAATTATCATTGATCTGAAACTCCAACTACAAAGCTAGAGTTCCCAGATCAACTGGAGTGAAATATGTAGCTTAGGCAGCTCCTCCCCTCTTCTCCAAAATTAATGAACTGAAAAAGAGCAAAGAGGATGGAGTGAGCTGAAAGAGAGAAATGAGCTAATAGAGCTCCCTTGCCTCTGCTCCCTTCCATTACACACTTTTATTTCTAATCTTTTAACACAGTGATTACTAGGACCCAAGCTTATGATAAAGCAAGAATGACTACCCCTTGAAAGAGAAGATTCATTCTTTCTCAGATAAGGATGAGTTATCATAACTGGTCAGATTTCTGGCGCTAATTAAGCTTCTTTAACTTGTGGCAGAGACACACTGTTTTTTTTTGTTTTTTTGTTTTTTGTTTTTTGGTTTTTGGTTTTGTTTTGTTTGTTTGTTTGTTTTTATAAAGATGTACACAGATGCAGCCTGCTTTCTTTCTCTTGAGTGAGATCTGCCATGTGGCTAACCAGAGGATAGTAAGGTCAGGGGAGTAAGGTCCCTGACCCCACCTTTGTGTGCTTAACTCCCTTGTTACTTACCACTGCTTTTTATAAAAGTATACTGGGCCTACAGAGATTCCTTTCTTGGAATCAGTTAAAAGAGACTATTGGTTAACTCTGACTCCAGATTAGAAAAAAAAGTATGCCCGTTCTACTTTCCATTCCAAGTATTGCCCAGCTTCACACTCTAGCCTATACCAGATTTTAGAAGTTGACACTAGGGTTTTGCCCAGTCTTTGAGCAGTATTGTCTTTGACCAATATTTAGAAGTGCATAAATTCTGCCTCATTAGGTTTCAGGGGCAGTATGACGTATAAAACAAGTGTGAGAAACAAAGTGGATTCCTTCTACTCCTTTTAATCAGGTCTTCATACCAGTTCCAGTCTTATAGAAGAAAAGGGAGGAACCCATACCCATGTTCTTTACATACATACATACCCCCATATAGAATCAGGTTAATGTTTATTCCCTGGGAAATAGGTGGAGGGAGCTCAGATATGGTCACTACCCAAAAGACTAAATCAGTTATGCCAGACACTGCCAAATACACTGGCTTCACAGCATAGGAGTGCACTTATACTAGTTTATTGGTCTCAGAAATATACTTCAAATAAGACTGCCTTTACCATACAGAGAATAGTTTTTATTTTTTAATATAAAAAATACACCATTCCTGTGTGTCTAGGAAAAATGATATATAAATCTTATATAAAGCTCTTTAAAACATATATTTTATAGGTCAAATTATGGTTTAATTTACCTCATAAGTCCCAGGTTCTTGACATTTTAAGGTGCTTTGTGACCTTAAAGTATCAGACTCGGCCGGGCATGCTGGCCCACACCTGTAATCCTAGCACTTTGGGAGGCTGAGGCAGGTGGATCACGAGGTAAGGAGTTCAAGACCAGCCTGGCCAACATAGTGAAACCCTGTCTCTACTCAAAATACAAAAATTAGCCAGGCATGGTGGAGCATGCCTGTAGTCCCAGCTACTGGGGAGGCTGAGGCAGGAGAATCACTTGAATCTGGGAGGTGGAGGTTGCAGTGAGCCGAGATTGCGCCACTGCACTCCAGCCTGGGTGACAAAGTGAGACTCCATCTAAAAAAAAAAATTGTATCAGACTCACCGAGGGTATATGTAAAACCACCTTGGAATGCAATGTATTTTCTTACAAATGAATGGCTATTATTCTTGTTATAGAGAATTTTATCAATCCAATGGAAACTGTGAAAACCATATTAAAATACAGTCATGTGCCACATAATGATGTTTCAGTCAACAATGAACAGCATATATAATAGAGGTTCCATAAGATTATAATACATATTTTTACATATTTTAAAATACTGAGATATTTTTAGATATACAAATACTTACTATTGTGTCACAACTGCCTACAGTATTAAGTACAGTAACACACTGCACAGGTTTTTAGCCTAGGAAGAATAAGCTATATCATATAATGTAGGCATGTAGCTTATACCATCTAGGTTTGTGTAAGTACACTCTATGATGTTTGCCCAAAGATGCAATCCCCTGATGATACATTTCTCAGGAGGTATCCCTGTCATTAACTGACACATGGTTATTTATGAATATGTTACTGTTAGAAACACTAAAGGCTAGAATTAATGATTATCTTCATTTTCAATATTGTGATGAAGAAATGTAAGAAATATTGGAAAAGAAAAAATAAGAACTATTACTAACAGATAACTGAGTTGTCCTAAACAAAAAATAATCAATTGAAAAACTTTTAGATCTGACCAAATCTAAGATAAATATATACCTTACACTATTAACAGTGATTGCCTCTGGGCAGAGAAGAGAGATGTTGGGGTTGGGGGATAAAGGCTGACAATTACTTTTTAATCACTGTATTTTGATATTGTTTGAACTTTTACCATGAGGATGTATTTGTAATATTAAAAACTAAACTATGTTAACTCTTTACATAACATTTATTTTTAAAATTTTAGCAAAGCACTATGTAAGATGCTTGACTTTGTGTATTCGATATTTTTTATAACTTGGACCCATTATAATACATATGTATTATAATACATATATGTATATACAATACAATATGGAAGAAATCACATTTTACATTATTTTGGATGCTGTTAGATAGTATTTTACCTGTAGTAAAACTTCTTTCAAAATTGCAGTCAATCTTCTCAAGCCCTGTTGCTACTTTATCAACCAAGTTTATGGAATATTCTAAATCCTTTGCTGTCATTTTAGCAGTGTTCATAGCATCTTCACCAGAAGTAGATTCCATTTCAGGCACCCCATTTTTTGCTCGTCCATAAGAAGCAAGTCTCATCTGTTCAAGTTTTCTCATGAAATTGCAGCAATTCAATCACATCTTCAGGCTTCATTTCTAATTGCTATTGCTACTTCTCTTGTTGTTTCCACCATATCTGCAGTTACTTCCTCCACTGAAATCTTAAACACCTCAAACTCAGCCATGAGGGTTGGAATCAACTTCTTCAAACTCCTGTGAATGTTGAGAGTTTGATTTCCTCCTGTGAATCACAAATGTTCTTAATGGCATCTCATCTAGAATAGGAGATTTTCAGTTTACTTTGCCCAGGTCCATCAGGGAAATCATTATCTATGGCAACTGTAGCCTTCTAAAAGGCTTTTGCTTTTTTTTTTTTTTTTTGAGATAGGATCTTGCTCTGTCACCCAGCCTAGAGTGCAGTGGTGCACTCACAGCTCACTGCAGCCTTGACCTCCCAGGATCAAGGAATTCTCCCACCTCAGCCTCCTAAGTTGCTGGGACTACAGGTCCTTGCCACCATACCCAGTTACTTTTTGTATTTTTTCTACAGACAGGGTTTTGCCATGTTGCCCAGGCTGGTCTCAAACTCCCGGGCTCAAGCCATCCACCAACCTTGGCCTCTCAAAGTGCTGGGACTGCAGTCATGAGCCACCATAGCTGGCTGTAAAATGTATATTTCTTAAATAATAAGACTTGAAAGTCAGAATTCCTTCTTAATCCATGGGCTACAGAATGGATGTTGTATTAATGGGCATGAAAACAACATTAAGTACCTTGTACATCTCCATGAGAGCTCTTTTTTGGGTGACCAGGTGCATTGTCAATGAGCAGTAATATTTCGAAGGAAGTCTTTTTTTCCTGAGTAGTAGGTCTCAACAGTGGGCCTACTACTTGATAGTATCAAGTATCAACTACTTGTTGATATTGAGAATCTGTTGTTTAATGTAGCCACCTTCATCAATGATCTTAGCTAGATCTTCTGGATAACTTGTAGCTTCTACATCAGCACCAGCTGCTTCACCTTGTTCTTGTATGTTATGGATATGGCTTCCTTTAAAAAAGAATCATGATCCGACTTATGTTAGTTTCAAACATTTCTTCTGGAGTTTCCTTATCTCTCTCAACTTTCACAGAATTTAAGAGAGTTCTCTGGATTAGGCTTTGGCATAAGGGAGTGTTGTGGCTGGTTTGATCTTCTGTCCAGACCACTCAAACTTCCTCCCTATTGCAATAAACCTGAATCACTTATTATGTTTATGTTCACTGAAGTAGCACTTTTAATTTCCTTCAAGAACTTTTCCTTTGCATTCACAGCTTGGCTAACTGTTTGCCATAAGAGGCATCGCTTTTGGCCTGTCTTGGCTTTAGACATGCCTTCTTTACTAAACTTAATCATTTCTAGCTTTTGATTTAAATTGAGAGACATGCAACTCTTCCTTTCACTTGAACAGTTAAAACTCTTCCTTTCACTTGTAGGGTTCTAAATTGGCCTAGTATTAATATTGTTGCATCTTAGGGTATAGGGAAGCCCAAGGAGGAAAGAGACAGGGAATGGCCAGTTGGTGGAACAGTCAGAACACACACAGTGTTTATCAATTAAGTTTGCTGTCTTATATGGGCCCAAGTTGTAGCATCCCAAAACAATTACAAAAGTAACCTCAATGATCATTGATTACATATCTCCGTAACACATATAATAATAATGAAAAAGATTGAAATACTTAGAGAATTACTAAAATGTGACATACAGTCAAAGTGAGCACAGCTATTAGAAAAATGGTGCCCATATCCAGAATCTACAAGGAACTCAAACAAATTAGCTAGGAAAAAACCAACAATCCCATCAAAAAATGGGCCAAGGACATGAATAGAAAATTCTCAAAAGAAGATATACAAATGGCCAACAAACATACAAAAAAATCCTCAACATCATGAATGATCAGGGAAATGCAAATCAAAACCACAATGTGATACCACCTTACTCCTGCAACAGTGGCCACAATCAGAAAATCAAAAAAATAATAGATGCTGGTGTGGATGTGGTGAAAAGTGAACACTTCTACACTGCTGATGGGAATGTAAACTAGTACAACCACTATGGAAAACAGTGTGGAGATTCTTTAAAGAACTAAAAGTAGAACTACACTTTGATCCAGCAATCCCACTACTGGGTATCTACCCAGAGGAAAAGAAGTCATACAAAAAAGATACTTGAACACATGTTTATAGAAGTACAGTTTGCAATTGCAAAAGCGTGGAATTAGCCCAAATGCCCATCAATCAGTGAGTGATAAGAAATTGTGGTATATATGTATGTATATGTGTATGTATGTGTGTGTATATATGTGTGTGTGTATATATGTGTGTGTATATATGTGTGTGTATATATATGATGGAATACTACTCAGCCATAAAAAGGAATGAATTAATGGCATTTGTAGCAACCTGGATGGGATTAGAGACTATTATTCTAAGTGAAGTAGCTCAGGAATGGAAAACCAAATATTGTATGTTCTTAGTCATAAGTAGGAGCTGAGCTGTGAGTATGCAAAGACATAAGAATAATACAATGGACTTTGGGTACTTGTTGGGGAAAGATGAGAAGAGGGTGAGGGAAAAAAGACTACAAATTGGGTTCAGTGTGTACTGCTCAGGTGATGGGTGCACCAAAATTTCACAAATCACTAAATAACTTACCCATGTAACCAAATACCATCTGTTCCCCCAAAACCTATGGAAATAAAAAAAGAAATAAAATTAGTGCCGATAGACTTGCTTGATGCAGGGTTGCAACAAACTTTCAATTTGTTAAAAAAATGCAGTATCTTCAAAGGACAATAAAGCAAACTACAAAAAATGAGATATGCCTGAATATAATATTTTGAAATGACACAATTTTAGAAATGAAGAACAGATTAGTGGTCACTAGGAGTTTGGGATGGGAAGAGAAGGCAAGAGGGAGTTGGGAGTTGTTATAAAAGGATAACATGTCTTCTTGTTGTAAAGCAACTATTCTGTATCCTGATTCTGGTGGTGGTTACACAAACTTACACATATGATAAAGAAACTAAATACATACACAAACGAGTAAAGTAAACCTGGGGAAATCTGAATAAGATTAGTAGATTGTATCAATGTCAATACAGTGTGCTGGTTTTGATATTGTACCATGATTTTGCAAGACAGTTCCACCATTAGTGGAACATGCACAGAGATATATTACTTCTTACAATTTTATGTGAATCTACAATTATCTCAATACAAATTTCGATGAAAAGGATAGCCAAGAAATTAGGAAAAACCAATGCACAGACTCAAGTAGCTCAGCTAACCCCTAAGTGAAATAGTAAAGAAAAACCTGCAACTAGAATGGTAAGAGAGCTAAGTATTCATTAAATTGCAGTTTCCATTTCTGCATAGTAATAGAAGTACTGATACATGGCTTCTCAAATACTCTACATTTTTCAGTCTTCCTTATGGGTAAGTGTGACTTTGTATATAATTTTACCATTATAATGTTTTCAGCTGGGACCTTGTTTATTTATCAGCTATCTCCATTTTCCTTCCTCCTCCTATAAACCAAAGCAAGAATATGCCTGTGACCTGGTTTTGACCATGGGTGGCAGAGAAACAAGATAGAAGAAACCTGGGTTCCTGGATAACAACACGGACCATAGCCACCTATCAACCTGGAACAGGGAACCTAGGTTGTCATTTTGAACTATTATATTTTTAGCTTTCCTTGTTATATATCTACAGTTTCCCTGAACTTGTACACCTAGACACATCAGGGTGTAACTTCAAAACCGAAAAGAAAAGCAAACTGGTAAAGGAGCTACGTTTTTCTGTCAACACAAACAGACTTTGGAATGATATTTTTAATGAGCTAAAATAAAATAACCACAAACCTAATATTCTACACCTGATGAAAAGATTCTTCAAAAACAAGGGTGAAATGAAACTATCGGACTACAATAGAGATTATTACGAGAGAATGTCACCAAAAGAAATTCTCACAGATGTACTTCATTTAGAAGCAAAGTGATCCTATATAAGACTTGAGATGCAAAAAGAAAGCAGCTGTGCACGGTGGGGCACACCTGTAGTCCCAGCTGCTTGGGAGGCTGAGGCAAGAGGATCACTTGAGCCCAGGTGTTCAATGTTATAGTGCACTATAATCACACTTGTGAATAGCCATTGCACTCCAGTCTGGGTAACATGAGACCCCATCTCTAAAAAAAAATAAAATTTTAAAAATGAAAAAAGAAAGGAACATTGTCTACAGTCATAATAAAGTTAAATGGTGAAAAAAGATGCAGTTAAAATATTGGAAAGCAATAGCATATAATTTGGAGGAAGCAGATGTTCTGTGTAATTCAGAAAAAAAAGATTTTGATTGGCACAAAATGTTGATAAATTTACATGTTGTTTGGAATATCACAGTTACCACCAGAAGAATAAGGAACAGCGTATTGTAAGTTGAGAGAGAAAAACAGAATGATCAACAGTACTTAATCCAAAGGTAGATAAAGAAAGGAAAGAAAGAAACATAGAACAAGTGGGACAAATATCAAAGATAAAGTGATAGATATAATTTCTGGGTTATAATAAGTGTGAATAGATTAAATGATATGGTTAAATATTCTATATTTATTTATTTATTGTAGAGACAGGGTCTTGCCCTGTTGCCCAGTCCGGAGTGCAGTGGCCTGATCATAGCTCACTTCAGCCTCAAATTGCTGGACTTGAGCAATCCTCTTGCCTCAGTCTCTGGAGTAGCTAGGACTACAGACAAGTACGATTATGCCTGGCTAATTTTTAAAATTGTTTTGTAGAGATGGCATCTCACTGTATTGCCCAGGCTGGTCTTCACCTCCTGGCCTCAAGTGATCCTCCTGCCTAAGCCTCCCAAAACACTGGGATTATAGACATGAGCCAGTGCGCCTGGGCTAAATGCTGTAGTTAAATATTTTTTTTACTGTAGTTAAGCAACAAAGATTGGCTGGGATAAACAAAACATAGCTCTGCACTACATACAGCAAGCACACCTGAAATAAAAGGGTATAGAAAGGTTGAGAGTAGAAGAATGAAAAAAGAAAAATTATGCAAATACAAAAGCCCCCTTCATAAGCCCCCACTCCAAAATCTTTAAGGCAAGAGCATTACTAGGATTGGAAGGTTTCTCTCTAATTTTTAAAATTTCAGCTCACCAGGAAGAGTAAGTTTCTTTTATATACTCTAATCAGGAAAGTTTTTTTTTTTATAAAAATAGATGTTTATTATACAAATAATATAAATTTATCATACAAATATTTCCTATAGTGTAATATATATTATAGAAAAAATTAGAAAATACTAATATCTAAATAGGAATTCTTTTTCTGTTATCCAAATACCTGCAGAGTCAAATAGTATGAATGTACTTAAGGCTTTCAAAACATATAGCACATGTATCATATACAAATATTTACTATATAGGCAAATATACCATAAACGCAGTACCAATTTGCATTTTCACTTTCTTGCCCACATCCAACTATGATCTAAGTGTTTTTTTCCCCAAATTCATGTGTTGAAACATGCCACCCCAAGGTGATAGTATGAAGAGTAGGTCCTTTGGGAGGTGGTAAGGTAATGAGGGTGGAGCCTCATGGGGTCCCAGAGAGCTGCCTCGAGCCTTCCATCATGAGTTTATAGTAAGATGACTGCCTCTATGAAGGAAGCAAGCTCTCACCAGACGCTGAATCTGCTGGCACCTTGACCTTGGAATTCTTAGCCTCCAGAACTGTGAGAAATTTTTGTTGTTATAAACTATCTGGTTTATGTCATTTTGGTATAGCAGCTTGAACAGACTAAGACACACCCTCTCTACCATTATTAAAAATGATAAAATTTCTTGGAAGGCCGAGGCAGGTGAATCACGAGGCCAGGAGTTCAAGACCAGCCTGGCCAAGATGGTGAAATCCCGTCTCTACTAAAAAATACAAAAATTAGCAAGGAGTGGTGGCAGGCACCTGTGAGCCCAGCTACTGGGGAGGCTGAGGCAGAAAGTTGCTTCAACCCGGGAAGCAGAGGTTGCGGTGAGCCAATATCACACCACTGCACTCCAGCCTGGGTGACAGAGTGAGACTCCATCTCAAAAAAAAAAAAAAAAAAGTAAAATTTCATTGAATTAATGTTATAAACATTTTGACCTAAGTTTTAGAATTTTAGGTCCTTCCTTCCCCCTCCCCTCTCCTCCCCTCCCCTCCTCTTCCCTTCTCTTCTCTTTCGTCTCTTTTTCACTTTCTTCTTTCTTTTTTTTTTTTTTGAGACAGGGTCTCACTCTGGTTGCCCAAGCTGGAGTGCAGTGGCACAATCTCAGCTCACTGCAGCCTCAACTTCCCAGGCT
>NW_012101399.1:4512993-4514236 GCF_000951045.1 Mandrillus leucophaeus | reverse complement strand
ATGGACTATATATATCGTATATATATAGACTACATTTAACAAATCCAGTCTACCATTGATGGACACTTGGGTTGATTCCATGACTTTGCTATTATAAATAGTGCTGTGATAAACATATAAGTGCAGATGTCTTTTTGATAAAATGATGTCCTTTTCTTTGGGTAGGTACCCCCTAGTGGGATTGCTGGGTTGAATGATAGTTCTGTTTTAAGTTCTTTGAGAAATCTCCATACTATTTGCCATACAATTGAACTACTTTACATTCCTACCAGCAGTGTATAAGTGTTCCCTTTTCACTGCATACTTGCCAAATCTGTTATTTTTTGACTTTTTAATAGTAGCTTTTCTGACTGGTATAAGACGGTATCTCATCATAGTTTTAATTTGTAATTCTCTGATGGTTAGTGCTGTGGAGCATTTTTTCATGTTTATTGGCTGCTTTTATGTCTTCTTTTGATAAGTGTCTGTTCATGTCCTTGGCTCACTTTTTAAGGGGTTATTAGTTTTTTTCTTGTTGATTTAAGTTTCTTATAGATTCTACGTATTAGTCCTATGCCTAATGTATAGTTTGCAAATATTTTCTCCCATTCTGTAGGTTGTCTGTTTACTCTGTTGATTCTGCTGTACAGAGACGCCTTAGTTTAATTAAGTCTCATGTATCTATTTTTGTTTCTGTTGAATTTGCTTTTAAGATTTTAGTGATAATTTTTTTTTTGTCTAGGCCAATGTCCAAAGAGTTTTTCCCACTTTTTCTTCTAGGACATTTGTAGTTTGAGGTCTTATATTTAAGTCTTTAATCCATCTTGAGCTAATTGTTGTATATGATGAGAGGTTTCATTCTTTTGCATATGCCTGGCTAGTTTTCTCAGCACCATTTATTGAATAGGGTGTTCTTTCCCCATTGTGTATTTTTGTTGACTTTGTTGAAGATCAGTTGGTTGTAGGTGTGGGCTTTATTTCTGGGTTCTCTTCTGTTTCGTTAATATATGTGTCTATTTTTGTGCCAGTACCATGTTGTTTTGATTACTATATCCTTGTAGTATAGATTGAAGTTAGGTAATATGATGCCTCCAGCTTTGTTCTTCTTGCTTAGAATTGCTTTGGCTATTTGAGCTCTTTTTTGGTTTCACATGACTTTTACAATTTTTTTTTTTTTTTTTTACTTCTGTGAAAAATGACTTTGGTAATTTTATAGGAATGGCTGTGAAAAATGACTTTGGTAATTTTATAGGAATGGCATTGA
>NW_012101399.1:4507668-4510558 GCF_000951045.1 Mandrillus leucophaeus | reverse complement strand
CCTTCCTTCCCCCTCCCCTCTCCTCCCCTCCCCTCCTCTTCCCTTCTCTTCTCTTTCGTCTCTTTTTCACTTTCTTCTTTCTTTTTTTTTTTTTTGAGACAGGGTCTCACTCTGGTTGCCCAAGCTGGAGTGCAGTGGCACAATCTCAGCTCACTGCAGCCTCAACTTCCCAGGCTCAGATGATTCTCCCACTTCAGCCTCTCAAGTAGCTGGGACTACAGGTGTGCATACACGGCTAATTTTTTGTACTTTTTATAGAGATGGGGTTTCACCATGTTCCCAGGCTGCTCTTGAACTCCTGAACTCAAGTGATCCACTTGCCTTGGCCTCCCAAAGTGCTGAGATTATAGGCATGAGTCACTGAGCCCAGCAATCAAGGTACTCATTTCTATAGACATATGTAGCATATATCTATAGAAATATGCTATATGTCTAGCATATAACATGATGAATACCTATATATTCCCTCACCCAGCTAAGACATAAAACATTGTTAATGTTGAAACTCTATGTAATTTTCCTGGATTATATTCCCTATAATCACTTATCTAAGAGTTACCATTATATTGTATTTGATATTTATCATTCCCATATTTTTAGAATATTTTTATTATTTATCTCTTAGCAAATAATATTATTTTGCAAGTTTTTAAACTTAAGGTAAATGGCATCACAGTGTATGTATTCTTCCACAACTTGCCTTTTTTCATCAATACTGTGTTCGAGATATATTTATATTAAAATGTGTAACCCTATTTCATTCATTTTTACTGCTGAGTAATAGTCCATGGTAATTTCATAATCTGTTTTTCTGTTGATAGCAATTTAGCTTATCAAGAACATTGCTATGTTAAACAATAATTCTATCAATATTTTTCCACATATGCCCTTAGGCAAGAGTATCTTTTGGTTAATGAGTGGAAATACTGGTCACAGGATATATGTATTTTCATAGAATGTTGCCTCAGTATTTGTAGCAATTTCCATTCATCAGCATATAAAAGTTTATTTCTATACATCCTCACTGATACTTAGTATTGTCAGACATTTACAAATTTGTCATTTTGGCAGGCATAAAACAGTATCGCCCTATGGCTCTAATTTGCATTTTTTGATTACTTATGAGGTTGATCATCTTTTTACTTGTTTATTGGCCATTTGGTTTTCTTCCTTGATAAATTGCTTTTTATTCCACATTAGTATTTCATCTTCAACAGCAGACTGAAAGGCTACTACAAATTTGTTCATTTAATTAGCAAATAGTTACTGAGTGCCTTCTATATGTCAGTCACTGTGCTGAATATATAACATAAGTAACATAGACCACTGTCCTCACCTTAATAGAGCTTACAAAGTGAGTTACTTTTTTTCTTTTTCAGCTTATGGTGTTGAAATATAATTGAATGTTTTCCTTTAAACAAACTCAGTTTGATGACCATCACTTTCATTCAAATATTTACCTTTGTCTCCAGGCATCCAGTGGGGTTTCCTAAAGTCATCTCAGACTGATGTTACAATTTCAAATATTGAACGCTGTTATTGAAAAATGATGTTTTTCTAAAAAATGGTGTCTGATGTGCCTATTACCACCCAAATAGATAAGCAGTCGATCGCTCAAGTCTGGATTTAGAAGAGAAATTTACTTTAATTTTGGTAGTCACATGTTTCTAAATGATATTTAAAGCTGTAAAACAGGATGTAATCGCTGGAGTGGTGGAGGTAGAAAATAAAAGAGGTCTTGGACTGAATCTTGGGGTACTTGAACATTTTGAAGTTGTGGAGATATGAAAAAAGAGAGTTGACAAGCTAAGGGTTATAGACACACATACACATATATACAGTCCTTGACTTACAATGATTTGAATTACAAATTTTCAACTTTTGCCAAAACAGTACACATTCAGTAGAAACCATACTTCTAGTCCTCATACAACCATTCTGTTTTTCACTTTTGTGCAATATTCAATAAATTACATAAGCTATTCAACACTTTATTATAAAATAGGTTTTGTGTTAGAAGATTTTGCCTAATCATAGCCTAATGTAAGTGTTTTGATCACATTTAAGGTAGGCTAGGCTAAGCTATCCTATTTGGTAGGTTAACCATATTAAATGCATTTAAAAAATAGACTCGGGTACATGTGCAGGTTTGTTATATGGGTGTATGGTGTAATGCTGGGGTGTGGGCTTCTAGTGAACCTAACATCCAAAGAGTGAACATAGTACCGACTAGGTAGTTTTTCAGCCTTTACCCCATCTCTTCTTCCGTCCTTTTGGAGTCCCCTGTGTCTATTATTTCCATCTTTATGTTCATGTGTACATATTGTTTAGCTCCCACTTGTAAGTGAAAATGTGGGCTGGGCATGGTGGCTCACGCCTGTAATCACAGCACTTTGGGAGGCTGAGGCGGGCAGATCACTTGAGGTCAGGAGTTCAAGACCAACCTGGCCAACATGGTGAAACCCCATCTCTACAAAAAAAATTTAAAAAAAAATAACTGGGCATGATGGTGCATGCTTGTAGTCCCAGCTACTCGGAAGGCTGAGGCACGAGAATTGAACCTTGGAGGTGAAGGTTGCAGTGAGCTGAGATTGCACCACTGCACTCCAGCCTGGGCAACAGAGTGTGACCCCATTTCAAAAACAAAACTAAAAAATAAGGGAAAATGTATTTGATTTTCTGTTTCTGCATTAATTCATTTAGGATAATGGCCTTCAGCTACATCCATGTTGCTGCAAAGGATATGATTTCATTCTTTTTTATGGCTGTGTGGTATTCCATGGCGTATATGTACACCATGGACTATATATATCGTATATATATAGACTACATTTAACAAATCCAGTCTACCATTGATGGACACTTGGGTTGATTCCATGACTTTGCTATT
>NW_012101399.1:4494081-4506628 GCF_000951045.1 Mandrillus leucophaeus | reverse complement strand
TTTTTTTTTTTTTACTTCTGTGAAAAATGACTTTGGTAATTTTATAGGAATGGCTGTGAAAAATGACTTTGGTAATTTTATAGGAATGGCATTGAATCTGTAGACTGCTTTGGGTGGTATGGTCATTTTAATGATATTGATTCTTCCAACTATAAGCATGGAATGTTTTTCTATTTGTGTCATCTATGATTTCTTTCATCAGTGTTCGGTATACTTTTAATTACCTGGTAATTACCAAGTAACTTTTTACTAGATAATTAATTAAAAGGTAATTTTTGGGGGGCTAGTATAAGTGAGATTGAGTTCTTTATTTGGTTCTCAGCTTGGATGCTATTGGTGTATGGAAATGCTACTGATTTTTGTATGTTGATTTTGTATTTTGAAACTTCACTAAATTCATTTATAAGTTCCAAGAGTCTTTTGGAAACCTCTTTATTTCTGCCTTAATTTAATTGTTTACCCAAAATTAATTCAGGAGCAAGCTGTTTAGTTTCCATGTATTTTTGTGGTTTTGAGAGTTCTTCTTGGTATTGATTTCTAATTTTATTTTATCATGGTTCAAGAAGATGCTTGATATGATTTGTATTTTTTTGAATTTATTGAGACGTGCTTTATGACAGAGCATGTGGTCAATTTTAGGTAATGTTTCATGTGTGGTTGAGAAAAATGTACATGCTGTGGTTTTGGAATAGAGTATTCTGTAGATGTTTGTTAGGTCCATTTGATCAAGAGTCCAATTTAAGTCCAGAGTTAGTTTTCTGCTTCAGTAAACTGTCTAATGCTGTCAATGGGGTTGTTGAAGTCCCCCACTTATTAATGTATGGCTATCTCTTAGGTCTAGCAGTATTTGTTTTTTAAACCTGCGTGCTCCAATGTTGGGTGTATATATATTCAGTAGAGTTAAATCTTCTTGTTCAATTGAACCCTTTAATGTTATATACTACCCTTCTTTGTCTTTTTTTTTTTTAACTGTTGGTTTAAAGTCTGTTTTATTTGGTACAAGACTAGCCACCCCTGTTTATTTATATGATAGATCTGTCTCCATCCTTTACTTTGAGCCTGTGGGTGTCATTACATGTGAGATGGATCTCTTGAAGATCCATCAGCGGAAGGTTGGGGTCTTGTATTTTAATCCAATTAAGTACTTGTGTCTTCTAAGTGGAACATTTAGGCTGTTAATGTTCAAGGTTAATATTTATATGTGAGGTTTTGTTCCTGTCATAGTGTTAGCTAGTTGCTTTGTAGTCACAATTGTGTAATTGCTATATGGGATCTGTGCGCTTTGCACTTATGTGTGCTTTTATGGCAGCACATATCATCCTTTCATTTCCATGGTTAGAACTATTTTGAGCATTTCTTGTTGTTTCAGCCTGATGAATTTCATTAGTGTTTGTTTGTCTAAGAAAAACTTTATTTATTCTAGAATATGTTTATGAAGCTCAGTTTGGCAGGATATGAAATTTTGGGCTGGCTTTTTTTATTCTTTAAGAAGGCTAAAGATAGCCCCCAATCTCATCTGATTTGTAAGGTTTCTGCTGAGAAGTCTACTGTTAGTCTGACAAGATTTCCTTTATAGGTAATTTGGCCCTTTTCCTTAGCTACCTGTAAGATTTTTTCTTTCACATTGACCTTGGATACTCTGATAACTGCATCTGTTGGGGATGGTCATCTTGCATAGCATTTTGCAGATGTGCATTGAATTTCTTAAATCTGGGTGTTGAATTGTCTACCCAAGATTAGGGAATTTTTCCTGAATTATTCCCTAAAATATATTTTTGAAGTTGTTTTCTAACTTTTTCTTTTCTCAGGAATGCTATTACATTATAGGTTTGGTCAATTTACATAATCTCATGTTTCTTGGAGGCTTTGTTCATTTTTTCAAAAATATTTTTTCTTTATTTTAGTGTGGGTTAATTCAAAAGATTAATCTTCAAGTTCTGAAATTCTGTCTCTGTTGATCTAGTCTATTGTTAAAACTTTCAACTGTATTTTGAAATTCCATTAGTGAATTTTTCAATTCCAGAAGTTTTCTTTATTTTTTTCTTAATATGGTTCTCTTGTCTTTCATACCCTGAATCATTTTTCTGGTTTGCTTGTATTAGATTTAAACTCTGTTGGATCCTGTTGAGTTTCCTTGCAATCCATATTTTGAATTCTTTATCTGTCATTTCAAACTTTTCAATCTGGTTAGCATCCATTGCTAGAGAGTTAGTGTGATCCTTTGAGGGTATCAAGACACTTTGACTTTTTGTACTACCAGAGTTCTTGTGCTGATTCCTTCTCATTCAAGGTTACTGTTACTTCTTATTTTTGAATTTGCTGTTGTTTGGATGGAACCTTAATTTTTTTTTTAAACATTTTTTAATCCTTTTTTCCCTTGAGCATATAACTGTGGTTTATGTTGTATATGATCATTCAGATTCATTCCCGATTGTTTTTAGGGGGCCAAGGCTCTGTAGGGGCTCCTTGGTTCTGGGTAGTGTCTGTGTGATGGCTTTCTCGGATGCTACTTGTTGTAGTGATATATTGGACATACAAGCCAATGTACTGTTGCCTAAAAGGCTGACAGTGTGGAGGTCTCAGGAAGATTATGGACTAGCACTAAGCGCCTCTGATAGCAGGATTCTTGTTTAGTGGTGCAGTGCAGGCTGTAATCCAGTAGATGGCACTGAAGAGTAAGAGATAGCTTCCCCTCCGTTAGGCTAATGTTGAATGGAAGCACCCACCCTGATCGGAGTTGGGGGTGGGAAGAGATCATGTTGGGGTGCATTGAGGTCTTAGGAGAAGGGGTGAGGGTGCACAGTTCCTCATCTTGAGCCAGCAGGAACATAATCCACTTACTTATATGCTCCTGTTGCAGGGCTCACAACCATTGGTACATAAAGATTTTGTTCTTTGGATCCTGGCCACAGTGTGGCTGCATGCCACAGATGCACCCTCTGAGGGCTACCATCAAAATGGGCTTGGGGCGGCACCTCTTTTCCTACTCCAGAGCAGGCAACTCTTTGACTTCTCTTGCCTCTATTACCGGGATGCTGCCATTCTGTGTAGGGAGGGTGAGTTGGGCTCTGCCCTTTGTGGAAGCCTAAGCTACCAGGGCTCACTTTCAGCAGGGGTAGAGCTGGCATGAAAAGCATGAAAACACTTTTTCCATGTGCATGCATGCTGGTCTTTAGTGAGAAGAACAACTGCTGTATCTGCAACAATATGTGGGGAAACGCAGTAAATAACCCCTTGCCTACATCTGTTCCCAGGCATAGGTGCTGCCCACTTCAGTGACTTGTGCTGCACTTGCATTTCCTTTGTCCCAAGGGAGCTGTGCTCCCCATCTTTTATGGGTGGCCCATCCTGAGGGTTAGATCTCACAGGGTTCTTCAGCTTCCTGGGAACCCACAGGGGTGCTTGCTGAAGTCAGAGTGAGTTGTGGGATATGTTTTTGGGGGATCTAGTGGTGCGAAGACTCAAAGGCAGAGAATCTCCAGGAAGGGCAGAGGTCCACCGAGAGTATACAACCAGTATGGCACCCACTGTCTCAGTTGAGCTCCGAGAGGAGTGCAGACACACTTATGCAAGCTGGCCACTCTCTGTCCTTGGGAAAATCTCAAATTGCCACTGATAATACTGTCCTGGGTCATGAGGGCAGAGGAGCTCCCCAACAGTTTGGCAGATTGTCAACAAGGTGAAAGGAGCAGAGAAGCAGTCCAATGTACCCTTTCTGTAGGGCTCCAAGTTCTTTGGGGTCAATCTCTGCCAGACTCACTGCTTTTCTTTTCTGCATCCCAACTTCTTACTGTGGGCACTCCAGCAGATCCTGGCTCTGTTCCCTCAGTTTTCCATACAGAGGTTGTCCATTCTCCCATATGTTTGAGCTTTTTTTTCTGAGGAGAACTGGCATTTGATTTCCTTAGTAGCCATCATTTTCCATCTTCTTGCATTTTCAACTTACGATGTTTTCAACTTATGATGGGTTTATTGGGACATAACCTCCTCATAAGTTGGCAAGCATCTACATATCTTTCTTCAGCTGGTTGCAGAAGAGGAGTCAAGAGAGACACTCTCTGGATAGCCAGGAAAGCATATGTCCATTGCTTTGAACTGCCTCTGAGGGCCATGTGGAAAGAATCTGAGAGTGGCCTCTAAGAGCTGAGAATGGCCTCTGGATGATAGCTAACAGGGAAAGGGGAACCTTAGTCATACATCCCAAGGAACAGAATTCTGCCAACAAAACAAATGAGCTTGGAAGCAGATTCTTCCCCAGAACTTCCCTGATAAGAACTCAATCCAGCTGACAGCTTGAGTTCAGATTTGTAATACTCTGAGCATACCCCTCTGTGCTGTACAAAATTTCTGATCTACCGACTGTAAGCTAATGAATGGGTATTGTTTTAACCGCTAAGCTTGTAGTAATTGGTTATACAACAGTAGAAAATGAATATAATACAAAAAAGGTGCACATAAGTTGGCAAACATGTAGGTAAATCTAAACAAACATGGTATAAAAGTAACAAAATTATCTACTTGGGTGTCCTCAAAAAAAAGATAAAGTAAAATTTGGAGCAAAAATATACGTACAACTTTTATGAACCCATAAAAATTAAAAAGCAGTTTACAAAAGCAAAAAAAAAATTTGAAAGAGGCTAACCATAGTTAAAATATTCTACGATCTTTATATTTGGGGGGCAGAAATTTGTGGGTGTGGTATCTCCTAAAATCTAACCCCCCTGTCCTTCTTGGGCAAATGGCCATTCAGTCAGAGACCACAGTTCCCTGCCTCCCATTTTGACTAGGTGCGGCCATATCTAAAGTTCTAATCAATGTGAGCTGGAGTCATGTGTGTGCCTTTCGCTTTTTTTGCTTAAAAGGAAATTGCTTGCCCTGGACTTTTCTCTTCCTCCCTCCTGATATTTGAAACATGAACAATTTTGACTATACAAATGCAGCCTCTAAGGGATGGGGGAGCAAAAAAACCAAAAACAAACAACAAAAACAAAACACAAAAAGGAAAGAAAATAAAAGGAATCATCTGGGTCCCTGAATGACTAAATAGAGCAGAGGCATACTGCTCGCCTGACTGTATATCCTGGAACTAGAGTACGACAATCACAGAAACCTAAAATATAGGGGCATTTGGCTTAGCAAAATTTAGGGCTTAGTAGTGAGGCAGTAGCTCTTGTGTTGTTTAGGATACAGAAGCAGTTGGCTTTTCCAGCCTGTAAGGCTCAAATTTCTGGATTCTCTATCCCCTTACTTCTCTGCTTGCAAATTGGCATATTTTTGCCTTAGCTCATCTTTTTCTTATAATACCTTGCTAAAAGCAGCAAGAGCAGCCAATACATATCCTTGTTACTTTTAGTAATGTATTATAAGAAATAGCATGAGATAAGACTATGGCTCAAAACCTTTCCTAAAGCCTCTTTCAAGAAAGGAAGAAAATTCTTTGCAAAGATCAAATTAAGGATGTTGCCTTCCAACCTAAACCTGTTGTTTCAGATGGCCTCAAAGTAGCCATTATTAGAATGAGAAAGAAGGAGACAGGAAGCCAAGAAGTTAGGAAAAAGACAGGCTTAGAAAACATGTCAAGAAAACCCTGTAAAACTTTGATGTAGTTACTGGCATATAAAGGAACAGGGAATGAACAGAAACCTACTGATATGGTTTGGCTGTGTCCCCACCCAAATCTCAACTTGAATTGTATCTCCCATGTTGTGGGAGGGACCCAGGGGGGAGGCAATTGAATCATGGGGCCGGTCTTTCCCATGCTATTCTTGTGATAGTGAGTAAGTCGCACAAGATCTGATGGGTTTATGAGGGGGTTTCTGCTTTTACTTACTCATTTTCTCTTGCTGCCACCATGTAAAGTGCCTTTTGCCTCCCACCATGATTCTGAGGCCTCCTCAGCCATGTGGAACTGTAAGTCCAATTGAACCTCTTTTTCTTTCCAGTCTTGGGCATGTCTTTATCAGCTGCATGAAAACGGACTAATACACCTTCTAAGGTGTTTGGGGAATTATACTGCCAATGGGTCTATAAGTAAGATCTTGTGAGAAGCTGTGATCTTTCAGTCCTTAAAGCAACCCTCAGCCTCCCAAATCTGCCTCAGCAAAGAAGTGGGCTGTTAAAACCGTGCATTCACCTATTCCCACTTTGTCCTACCTAAACTCCCTCCAAAATCAATTATGGCCACAGAAGATTATGAGCAAGGACAAAGCTCTAGAAGGCAAAAGGAGCTGCCATAAGTAAGGATTTTTCTAAAATATCAGACCAGATGTAACCAAGAAATCCTCTCTACTATTAGGTCAAGGGGCTCTATAATTTCTGCCCAGCATAACTTTCATCATGTCTATGAATCAGTGACTCTTCTATGTTTCCCATTCTTCGTTCTGTAACCACCCAAGGGGTTCACCTTGCCCGCTGCCTAGACAGAGCCAATTTATCAAGTCAGGGCAATTACAGTAGAGAGAGAGTAATTGATGCAGAGCAGGCTGTGCGGGAGACCAGATTTTTATTATTACTCAAATCAGTCTCCTCGAAAACTCAGGGATCAGAGTTTTTAAAAACAATTTGGTGGATGGGGGGGCGGAGGGGCAGTGAACTGAGAGTGCTGATTGGTTGGCTCAGGGATGAAATCACAGGGAGTAAAAGCTATTCTCTTCTGCTGAGTCAGTCCCTGGGTAGGGGCCACAGACCTGGTTGGCAGGTCCAGGTGGGGTCATCTGGTTGTTAGAAATGCAAAAATTTGAAAAGACATCTCAAAAGGCTGATCTTAGGCTCACCATACTGATGTTACCTTCAAGAGAAGCCAAGAAGTCAGGAAAAAGGCAGGCTTAGAAAACATGGCAAAGAACCCCGTAAAACTTTGGTGTAATTACTGGCATACAAATGAAGGGGAAGTTGCAAATCTTATGACCTCCAGAATAATGATTGTTAATATTTAGAATTCCAGGCCCTCTCATTTAACTTGGTGGCTGGTGGCCTTTCATTTGTTTTACAAGAACAGTTTAGCCTTTTGGGAAGGGCTATTCTATAAACTATACACTAAATTCTTTCCCAAAGCTAGTTCAGCCTATGCTCAGGAATGAACGAGGACAGTATATTGTTTCCTCATATGGGAAGCCTCATATGGACTGAACAGAGAGAACCTTGCATCCTCTAGATATCTTGAACTTTGGACTACATGGAATATTACATTATGTTCCATAGAGAGGGAGCAGATATTTTCTATGTGTGGGACAAAAGTCTGCATGGATAATTTGGATGGCCAGACTTCTAGTTTTCCACAAAAGACTGACTCTCCTTCTTCCCAAGTATATAATCTATTTTCCCCTCCTTCCTTGGTACTGGCAAGAAACCACATTTCCCAGACTGACTTGCAGCAAGGTATTGCCATGTACTCATTTCTCTCTACTGGACAGAAGTTCTTTGTGCAACTTCTGCCTCATTGGCTTTTAAGAAAATTATTTGTACTGATTTTCTCTCTTTCTTCTTCCTTTGGAATATAGGCAATGCAGCAGTCTAGTTTTGACCATGCAGATGAGGACAACATCCTGGCATATGGCAATGCAATGAGATGGGCTAGGCCCCTGAATAATCTAATGGAACAGAACTGTCATATTTACCTAGACTGTTCTTTTGGATTTTAATGTGAAAAAGAAATAAACATTTTGTTAGCCACTATATCTTTGTTAGAGTAGTTTAGTCTTTTCCCTAATTAATTTAGAGGGCTAAGATAGTGTCTAAGCCTAGACTTTATTAAGCATGCATGAGAACATCTCAAGGATAACCACTGAAATAATAGAAATAGTATATATAGCTTCTAGTAGAAAAAGCTTAATCCCCACCTTCCCCTGCCAAAAAAGGAAAGAAGGGAGTAGAGCAAAGGAAAAGCAGAACAAATCACACAAAGTAAAATGACAGAAACCAATCCAGAAATAGAAGTATTTTCAATAAATGTAATGAACTAAATTCTTCAATAAAAACTCCTAAGAGCACAGAAAGATTAAAAGTTTTTTAAAAAGAAATGAAAAAATATACTAGGCAAATAACCAAAATGAAGTTAAGGTAGTTATATTTCTGTCAGGCAAAATAAATTCTGACATACAAAAAACAAATAGGGTTAGAAAGGGTTACAACATAAAATGTTCAATTTTTAAGGAAGATAAAACATTTCTAAATGTATATTCTCCTAATAATACAACTATGACAAATATGGAGATTTTTTAAAAAGAGATGGAACCCTATCTGGAAAAGTCTCCTTGATTCAGGATGTAGAAAATCTCAAAGAATCCTCAAAAAAGTTCTGGAATCCTAAATAAATTGAGCAAGGTGGTTCAATAAGTTTAACAAAAGAAACGCAAGAGTTGAATAGTAAAAATTTTAAAACGTTACTGAGAGAAATTAAAGATCTAAGTTAGAGGGACATTCTGAGTTCCTGGAGTGGAAGACAAAATGTAGTCAAAATGGCATTCTCTCTGAATTGATCTACAGATTCAATGCAATCCCTATTAAAATCCTAGCTGGCTTTTCCTTTTTTCCCCCAGAAATCGACTGACTGATCCTAAAATTTATGTAGAAATCCAAGGACTTGGGATAGCCAAAATAATTTTGAAAGAGAAGAAAACACAGTTTACTTTTTCCTTTGCAATCTGGTTGCTTTAACATCTTTGTTTCTTGTTGCACTAGCTTTTAGAACCTCCAGTAAAATGTTGATAGAAATGGTAAAAGCAGACATTTTTGTCTTGCTTTTTTTGATTTTTGGGTGAAAGCATTTACCATCACATATGATTTTACCCTTGAGTGTTTTATAAATGCCCTTTATCGGGTTGAGGACATTTTCTTTATTTCTGATCAATTCTTTACTCCTTTATTCCAAATCATATTGGATTTTGTAGGATGTTTTTGATGCATTTACTGAGATGGTTGTGTGGTTTTTGTCGTTTATTCTATTAGTATAGTATATTGCATTAACTCATCTTCAAATGTTAACCAAACTTATATTCCTGAGATAGATCCCCCTTGGTCAGGGTGTATAGTCCTCTTTATGTGTTGTTGGATTCCACCTGATAAGGATGTTTGTTTTAATATTTTTAAGGAATATTTATCTCTATTTTCCTCGTGATGTCTTTTTGTGGCTTGGAATTAGGATAATACTGGCCTCATAGAATAAGTGGAGAAGGGTTATTTCTCTTCTTTTTTCTTAAAGAGTTTATGAAAAATAAGTATTATTTATTCCTTTTTAACGTTTATTTTATTTCAAAAGTTTTTGGGGGAACAGATGGTGTTTGGTTGCATGGAAAATTTCTTTAGCAGTGATTTCTGAGATTTTGGTGCACCTGTCACCTGAGCAGTGTACACTATACCTAATGTGTAGTTATTGAGCCCTCACCCTCCTTCCACCCTTTCCCCTGAGTCCCCAAAGCCCATTATATCACTCTTATGCCTTTGTATCCTCACAGCTTAGCTCCCACTTATAAGTGAGAACATACAATGTTTGGTTTACTTCACTTAGAATAATTGTCTCCAACTCCATCCAGGCTGTAGCGAATGCCATTATTTTGTTCCCTTTTATGGCTGAGTAGTATTCCATGGCATTATATATACCACATTTTCTTTATCCACTCATTGGCTGATGGGCATTTAGGCTGGTTTTATATTTTTGCAATTGCCAATTGTACTGTTATAAATATGCGTATGCAATTGTCTTTTTCATATAGTGACTTCATAGTGACTTCTTTTACTCTGAGGAGATATCTAGTAGTGGGATTGCTGGATCAAATGGTAGTTCTACTTTTAGTTCTTTAAGGAAACTCCATACTGTTTTGATAGTAGTTGTACAAGTTTACATTCCTACCAGCAGTGTAAAAGTGTTCCCTTTTTACCATATCCACTGCAACATCTATTATTTTTTGATTTTTAAATTATAGTCATTCTTGCAAGAGTAAGGCAGTATCTCATTGTAGTTTTGATTTGCATTTCCCTTGTAATTAGTGATGTTGAGAATTTTTTCATATGTTTGTTGGCCATTTGTGTATCTCTTTTGAGAATTGTCTATTCATGTCCTTTGCCCACTTTTTGATGGGATTATTTATTTTCTTTCTTGCTGATTTGTTTGAATTATTTATAGATTCTGGTTATTAGCCCTTTGTTGGAAGAATAGTTTGTGAGTATTTTCTGCCACTCTGTGGTTGTCTCTTTACTCTGCTGATTAATTCTTTTGATGTGCAGAAGCTTTTTAGCTTAACTAGGTCCCATCTATTTATCTTTGTTTTTGTCGCATTTGCTTTTGGGTTCTTGGTCATGAAATATTTGCCTAAGCCAATGTCTAGAAAATATTTTTTGAAGTTATCTTCTAGAATTTTTATGGTTTCAAGTATTAGATTTAAGTCTTTATCCATGTTGAGTTGATTTTTGTATAAGGTAAGAGAGGAGGATCTAGCTTCATTCTTCTACATGTGGCTTGCCAATTATCCCAGCACCATTTGTTGAATAGGGTGTCCTTTCCCCAGTTTATGTTTTTGTTTGCTTTGTTGAAGATCAATTGGCTGAGTCTATAAAAATAGATGAATTTTTATACTAGCCTATAAAATAGACCTTTTTTTTTTTGGAGATGGAGTCCCACTTTGTTGCCTAGGCTCCGCAACCTCTGCCTCCTGGGCTCAAGCAATTCTCCTGCCTCAGCCTCCCCAGTAGCTGGGATTACAGGCACCCCCCATCATGCCCAGGTAATTTTTGTATTTTTAGTAGAGACAGGTTTTCACCATGTTGGCCAGGCTGGTCTTGAACTCCTAACCTCAGGTGATCCACCTGCCTCAGCCTCCCAAAGTGCTGGGATTACAGGCATAAGCTACCACACCCGGCCACAATATTTATACTAATATGAAAATAACGTGAATGTAGTATAAAAGTACCATGTTGTTTTGGTAACTGTAGCCCTGTAGTATAATTTGAAGTCAGGTAATGTGATGCCTCCAGATGTATTCTTTTTGCTCAGTCTTGCTTTAGCTATGTGGGCTCTTTTTGGTTCCATATAAATTTTAGGATTATTTTTTGTAGTTCTGTGAAAAATGATGATGGTATTTTGATGAGACTTGCGTTAAATCTATAGATTGCTTTTGGCAGTATGGTCATTTTCACAATACTGATTCTACTCATCCATGAGCATGGGATGTGTTTCCATTTTTTAGTGTCATCGATGATTTCTTTCAGCAATGTTTTTAGTTTTCCACGTAGAGGTCTTTCACCTCCTTGGTTGGGTATATTCCTAAGTATTTTTTTTTACAGCTGTCGTAAAAGGAGTTGAGTTCTTGATTTGATTCTCAGCTTTGTCATTGGTGATGTATACCAGTGCTACTCATTTTTGTACATTGATTTTGTATCCTGAAACTTTACTGAATTCATTTATCAGATCTAGGAGCTTTTTGGATGAATCTTTAGGGTTTTCTAGTTATACAATCATATCGTCGGTGAAGACTGACAGTTTGATTCCCTCTTTACCAATTTGAATGCCTTTTATTACTTTCTTTTGCCTGATTGCTCTGGCTAGGACTTCCAGTATAATATTGAATAGCAGTGGTGAAAGTGGGCATCCTCGTCTTGTTCCAGTTCTCTGGGGGAATGCTTTCAACTTTTCCCTGTTCAGTATAATGTTGCCTGTGGGTTTTTCATAGATAGCTTTTATTACCTTGAGATGTGTCCCTTCTATGCCGATTTTGCTGAGGGTTTCAATCATAAATGGATACTGGATTTTGTCAGATGCTTTTTCTACATCTATTGAGATCATATGATTTCTGTTTTCAATTTTGTTTATGTGATATATCACATTTATTGATTTGCATATGTTAAACTATCCCTCTATCCCTGGAATGAAACTCACTTGATCATAATGTATTATCTTTTTGATATGCTATTAGATTCAGTTAGCTAGTATTTTTGCATCTATATTCATCAGGGATATTGGTCTGTAGTTTTCTTATTTTGTTATGTCCTTTTCTAGTTTTTGGTATTAGGGTGATACTGGCTTTATAGAATGTTTTAGGGAGGATTTCCTCTTTCTTTATCTTTTGGAATAGTTTCAGGAAGATTGGTACCAATTCTTCTTTGAATGCCTGATAGAATTCAGCTGTGAGTCTGTCTGGTCCTAGACTATTTTTGGTTAGCAGGTTGTTTTTTTTTTTTTAATTACTGTTTCAATCTCATTAATTGTTATTTGTCTGTTCAGTTTCTATTTCTTCCTAATCTAGGAGGGTCACATATTTCCAGGAATTGATACATCTCCTCCAGATTTTCTAATTTGTGCATGTAAAGGTGTTCATAGTGGTCTTGAATGATCTTTCGTATTTCTGTGGGGTTGGTCGTGTCGTAATACCTCCTGTTACATTTCTAATTGAGCTTATTTGGACCTTCTCTCTTCTTTTCTTGATTAATCTTGTTAATGGTCTATCAATTTTGTTTATCTTGTCAAAGAGCCAGCTTTACTTTCATTTATCTTTTGTATTTTTTTAATTCAATTTCATTTAGTTCTGCTCTGATTTTTTTTTTTTTTTTTTTTTTT
>NW_012101399.1:4479775-4494031 GCF_000951045.1 Mandrillus leucophaeus | reverse complement strand
CAGATGGAGTCTTGCTCTGTTGCCAGGCTGGAGTTCACTGATGTGATCTCAGCTCACTGCAACCTCTGCCTCCCGGTTTGAGGTTCAAGTGATTCTCCTGCCTCAGCCTCCCAAGTAGCTGTGATTACAGGCACCTGCCACCACGCCTGGCTAATATTTTGTATTTTTAGTAGAGACAGGGTTTCACTATGTTGGCCAGGTGAGTCTTGAACTCCTCACCTCAGGTGATCCACCTCCCTCGGCCTCCCAAAGTGCTGGGATTATAGGTGTGAGCCACCGCACCCAGCCTGATCTTTATTTCTTTTCTTCTGCTTGGTTTGGATTTGTTCTTGTTTCTCTAGTTCCTTGAGGTGTGACCTTAGATTGTCTATTTATGCTCTTTCAGAATTTTTGATGTAGGCATTTAATGTTGTGAACTTCCTTCTTAGCACTGCTTTTGCCGTATCCCAGAGGTTTTGATAGGTTGTGTCACTATTATCATTCAGTTCACAAGAATTTTTTAACTTCCATCTTGACTTTGTTGTTGACCCAAAGATCATTCTGGGGCAGATTATCATTATCATTATTATTATTATTATTATTGAGATGGAATCTCATTCTGTCACACATGCTGGAGTACAGTGGTGCCATCTCAGCTCACTGCAACCTCTGCCTGGTGGGTTCTAGCGATTCTCCTGCCTCAGCCTTCCAAGTAGCTGGGATTGCAGGTGTGTGCCACCACACCTAGCTAATTTTCGTATTTTTAGTAGAGACGGGGTTTTGCCATGTTGACCAGGCTGGTCTCGAACTCCTGACATCAGGTGATATACCTGCCTTGGCCTCCTGAAGTGCTGGGATTACAGGCATGAGCCACCATGCCTGGCCTGGAGCAGATTATTTAATTTCCATGTATTTGTATTGTTTTGAGGGTTCCTTTTGGAGTCAATTTCCAGTTTTCTTCTACTGTGTTCTGAGAGGGTAGTTGATACAATTTTGATTTTCTTAAATTGAGACTTGTTTTGTGGTCTATCATATGGTCTGTCTTGGAGAATGTTCCAGGTTCTGCTGAAAATAATGTATATTCTGTGGTTGTTGGTTAGAATGTTCTGTAAATATTTGTTAAGTCCATTTGTTCTAGGGTATAGTTTAAGTTCATTGTGTCTTTGTTGACTTCTGTCTTGATGACCTGTCTAGTGGTCTCAGTGGAATATTGAAGTCCTCCACTATTAATATGTTACCATCAATCTCATTTCTTAAGTCTGTTTTATAAATGTGGGAGCTCCAGTATTAGGTGCATACATATTTAGGATTATGATATTTTCCTATTAGACTGATCCTTTCATCATTATATAATGTTCCTCTTTGTCTTTTGAAACTGTTGTTGCTTTAAAGTCTGTTTTGTCTGATTTAAGAATAGCTACTCCTGCTCAGTTTTGGTTTCCATTTGCATGGAATATATTTTTCCACCCTTTTACCTTAAGTTTACATGAGTCCTTATGTGTTAGATGAGTCTCCTGAAGACAGAAGATACTTGGTTGGTGAGTTCTTATCTATTCTGCCATTCTGTATATTTTAAGTGGAACTTTTAGGCCATTTACATTTAACATTAGTAATAAGATGTGAGATGCTGTTCTATTCATCATGCTAGTTGTTGCCTGAATACCTTGTGTTTTTTTTTTTTTTTTCATTGTGGTATTGTTTTATAGGTCCTGTGAGACATGCTTTAAAGAGGTTCTATTTTGGTGTGTTTCAAGGTTTTGTTTCAAGATATAGAACTCCTTTTATCATTTATTTTAGTGCTGGCTTGGTAGTGGTGAATTCTCTCAGTATTTGCTACCTTCATTTATGAAGCTTAGTTTTGCTGGATATAGAATTCTTGGCTTGCAATTATTTTGTTTGAGAAGGCTAAGGATAGGACCCCAGTCATTTCTGGCTTATAGGGTTTCTGCTCAGAAATCTGCTGTTAATCTGATAAATTTTCCTTTATAGGTTACCTGATGCTTTTGCCTCACATTTCTTAAGATTCTTTCCTTCGTCTTGACTTTAGATAACCTGTTGACTATGTGCCTATGTGATGATCTTTTGCACTGAATTTCCCAGATGTTCTTTGAGCTTCTTGTATTTGGATGTCTAGATCTCTAGCAAGGCCAGGGAAGTTTTCCTCAATCATTCTCTCAAATAAGTTTTCCAAACATTTAGATTCTCTTCTTCCTCAGGATCACCAATTATTCTTAGATGTGACTGTCTAACATAATCCCAATGGAGGCTTTGTTCATTTTTTATAATTCTTCTTTCTTTGTCTTTGTCCGATTGGGTTAATTCAAAAACTTTCTCTTTGAGCTCTGAAGTTCTTTCTTCTACTTGTTCTAGTCCATTGTTGACACTCTACAATGCAGTTTGTATTTCTCTGTGTCTTTCATTTCCAGAAGTTGTGATTGTTTTTTTTTCATGATATCTATTTCTCTGGAGCATTTTTCATTCATATCCTGTATTGTTTTTTAAAATTTATTTAAGTTGTTTTTCACCTTTCTCTGGTATCTCCTTAAGTAAGTTAATAATTAACCCTCTGAATTCTTCATCTGGTAATTCAGAGGTTTCTTCTTGGTTTGGATTTATTGATGGGGAGCTAGTGTAGTCTTTTGGGGTGTTATAGAACTCTGTTTTGTCATATTATTAGAATTACTTTTCTGATTCCTTCTCATTTGGATAGACAATTTTAGTGGAAAAATGTGAAACTCAAGGGCTGCTGTTCAGATTCTTTTGTCCCACAGGGTGATCCCTTGTTGTTATGCACTCCCCCTTCCTGAGAGCTGGACTGCAGTGATTTTGCTTTTCTGGGTCTAGCCACCCAGCAGGGCTACCAGGCTTTGGGCTGGTGCTGGGGAATGTCTGCAGAGTCCCGCGATGTGATCTGTGTTCAGGTCTCCCAGCCATGGATACCAGCACCTGCTCTGGTGGAGGTGAAAGAGGAGTGAAGTAGACTGTGAGAGTCTTTGGTTGTAGATATGTTTAATGTGCTGGCTTTCTCGAATGTTGGTTATGCTAGCAGTGAAGTTGTCATGTGGACAGACTCAGGACCTCTGGTTAACCAGGGTGTTGCAGGCAGTGGAGTTAGCTGTTGGTTTCTCCTTCTTTGGAGCAGGATTATTCTGTCATGAGTAGCTGTAATGTCCTCAGTTTATTGACCTGCAACCAGGAGACACTTTCAAGAGAGCACCAGCTGCAATAATAGAAAGGGGATATAAGCTTGCCCTAAGTTGGCCAGGATAAATATTTGGGTTTCTCAGGTGATGGATGGGGCCATAAAGCTCCCAAGAATTTATGTCTTTTGTGATCAGCACTGGGGCAGGTAGAGAAATACATCAGGTGGGGTACAGGGTTAGGCAGGTCTGAGCTCAGACTCTCCTGTGCAGGGCTTGCCACAGCCATTGTGAGGGATGGGGTGTGGTTCTCTAGCCAATAGAGTTGTGTTCCAGAGGGGATTATGGCTGCTTCTGTCACTAGAGAAGTGGAGGAAAGCCAGTAGTGATAGGCCTCAGCCAGCTCCCACGCAGCTGGTGAAGCTGGTCTCGCTCCCGTCATGCTCCGCTAACAGCACCAAGTTTATCTCCAGGCAGTCTATGCGAGAGCCTCAGACCTTGCCCCAGGATGTAAACTTTCCTACTGAGAAGACAAACACAGCTTTCAGGCCTCACCTCTCCCTGTCTGCCCACACTGTGGGTCATGGTCTTGCGCTCCTTTCTGTAGCAGTTCCTGTTCGCCCCCCTAAATTCTGCTCACAAGAGTTTGTTCCCAGTCAAAATTATTTCAAAGTTCGGTTGAAAGTTTCTTTCACCCTGTGTTTCTCCCAAATTCTGCCAGCTGCCTTCCCCAAAGGCCCCTGTGAAATATAGTGAGGAGTGACTTCCCTGGGTTTGAGCTGGAGAATGGGAGTGCCTACAAGCCTCTTCCCGCTGCTGCTTTTACTTTTATATTTTGCGCTAAATCTGTTTCAGCTCTAGGAAAGCTTATGTCCTCCCATAATCTGGATTTTTCCAGTTCCCCAGTGAGGATGTGTGTTTGGAGGCAGGAATTCCCTCCCTCACACTTTGGGAAGTCACAGTTTTTTGTCTCTCTTATGGAATTTGCAGTGGTGTGCACATCTTTCAAAGGATCTGTGAATTCTCTCAGTTTTCCTGGTATGTTTCTGTGGTAGTTCTTGGAGCAAAAGTCCATGGTGTCAGTCTCCACATGCTGTTCTGTCCATCCAAATGGGAGCTGCATGTTAGCCTTGTCTCCTGTCCACCATTTTACCCTGACTGCTGCTATTTCTTCCATGTTTGATAGATTTAACTAGTGCAGCCATCTGGGCCTGGGATTTTCTTAATGAAAAAAATTTTTAATAATTAACTCAATCTCTTTCCTTTTTAAAGATCTATTCAGATTTTTCTGCTTCCTTTAAAATTAACTTTTGGTAATTTGTATGTTTGTAGGAATTTGCCCATTTCCTAAAAGTTGTCTAATTCATTGGTATAAAGCTGTTTATGAGATTCCTTTATAATCCTTTTAATTTCTCTAGGGTAAGAATTGATGTACTCTTTTGGTGATTTGTTTCTTCTCTTTATTTTTTGATCAGTCTAAATGAACATTTGTAAATACTAATCTTTTCCAAAAACCAATTTTTTACTTCAATAATTTTATTTATTATTTTTCTATTTTTCCTTTTTTCTTTCTTTTTTCTTTTCCCTTCCTTCCTTCCTTCATTCCTTCCTTCCTTCCTTCCCTCCCTCCCTCCTTCCTTCCTTCCTTCTTTCTTTTTTTTTTTTTGAGACAGAGTCTCGCTCTGTCGCCCAGGCTGGAGTGCAGTGGCGTGATCTCGTCTCACTGCAAGCTCCGCCTCCTGGGTTCACGCCATTCTCCTGCCTCAGCCTCCTGAGTAGCTGGGACTACAGGCGCCTGCCACCGCGCCCGGCTAATTTTTTGTATTTTTAGTAGAGAGTATGGTGTCTTACTCTTTCACCCAGGCTGGAGTGCAGTGATGCACTCTTGGCTCACTGCAACCTCTACCTCCTAGGTTCAAGCAATTTTCCTGCCTCAGCCTCCCGAGTAGCCAGGATTACAGGTGCCTACCACCATGCCTGGCTAATTTTTGTATTTTCAGTAGAGACAGGGTTTTCCCATGTTGGCCAGACTGGTCTCAAACTCCTGGTCTCAAGTGATTTGCCCACCACAGCCTCTCAAAGTGCTGAGATTACACGCGTGAGCCACCGCGCCCAGCCTATTTTTTCTTTTATTGATTTCTCTTCTAAGCATTATTATGTTTTTCTGCTTACTTTTGTATAGTTTGCTCTTATTTTTCCAGTTTTTTTTTTTTTTTTTTGTAGAAATTTAGGTTATGGATTTGAGATGTTTCTTTATCAATGTATGTGTTTAAAGCTAGAAATTTACCTGTAAGCATTGCTTTAGCTGCATCATATACATTTTGGTATGTTTCGTTTTCATTTATTTCAAGATATTTGCTAATTTACCTTATGATTTTTAAATTTAACTTCTGGGTTATTTTGAAGTGGATTGTTTACTTTCCAAATATTTCAGGACTTCAAAGATTTCTTTCCTTGCTGATTTTAAATAGAATTCTTTTGTGTCATAGAATATAACTTTGTGTGAAAAAAAAAGATATATTTAGAATCTTTTTATGTTAGTACACACATTTGTCACTTATAGTGTTCTTTATTTCTTTTTGTAGATTTGTGTTGTAGTCTGATGTCACTTCCTTTTCAGCCTGAAGGACTTTCTTTAGACTTTTTTTGTAAGTAGCAATGAATTATCTTAGTATCTGTTTATCTGGAAATGTTTTTATTTTATTTTATTTTATTCTGCTTCTGACTAGTTAATTTCCTTTTTGGCACACTAAAGTGTAGGTATGAGAAGGTGTAGGGGACACAAGTCTAGATTTGAAGTCAGTTTAACTGTCCATTTTGGCACCACATCCTCTCATAGTCCTCTTTCCATGACAGAAGCATTCTTGGTTTATTACTATTCAGAGCCAGGCATGAATTTTGTCTAAAGTTTAACTTTGTTTTTGGACATATGACATAATGTGACTCTTATGAAAGCCTCTGAACTAGTCTTGTTATATTCTGAGTTTGGGCTGCATGCAACAGAAGTTGCTAGCTAATGTAGACAATAAAATGGACTTATGGGTATATACTGATTTGCTCACGGAATCTAAATAAGTTAAACAGTTAGACTTCTAGAAGTACAGGAACTAAGGCACCTTTGGAAATATTAGAAACAGGGTATCTTGGGCCATCCCTTTTGATATTTCCAGGATATCAATGACTGTGCCATTGGATGACTAAATTATAACTACCTTTTTACCTTGTACCTCAGACCTACTAATTACATTTCCTGGGAAAAGATTAGCTAACTTGGGTAACATGTTCAACTCTGTTGTGAGGATCCTGTGACCAACCATTTCCGTCAACCATGTAGGGGTAAATAAATTCTACAAATAAAGATGTTGCTGTTACCAGAACAGACAGAAAAGATGCTGAATGGACAACCAGGTCAGCTGTCTTCTAAGCTCATTGTATCAGCTCATTCTCAAACCACAGTAACCTGACTAAAAGTTTGCTTTGTTATTTTTGCCTGCCCAGAATTCATTTCCTCACTATTTGTTGGGGAACCCTCTCTATATCCATTTGGTGTGGGTAGAAGTCCAGGCATGTATATGTGACCCTAGCCAGGCCAATTCAAACTGAGGGGTTTCACTTCTATAATGTTTCTTGGAACTATTAGGGGAAATATATTATTTTTCTTCTGAAGGTTTACCTTCATTAATGAATGTTAGTTCTGTTTGATATAGAATTTTTAGTTGACTTTTTTTTTTTTGACTTTTCTTTCAGCACTTTGAATTTGTCATTCCACGGCCTTCTGACCTCCATTGTTTCTGATGAGAAACTGGCTATTAATTGTATTGCTCCTTTATATGTGATGAATTATTTTCTTGTTGTTGCTTTCAAGACTTTGTCTTTCAACATTGTAATACGTAGATTCATGGATATTTTTGTATTTGTCTTGGGGTTTATTGGGTTTCTTGGATCTATAGATTTATGTAGTTCTTTTTCTGCCCTCCTGTTCTGTTTTTTTCAGGGACTTCCATTACATGTATATTAGTATAGCTGATGTTGTTACACAAGTCTCTAAGATGCTATTCATTTTTCTTCAATCCTTATCCTTTCTGTTCTTCAGATTGTATAATGTATATTGACCTATCATTAAATTCTGTGATTCTTCTACCATCTTGAATATGTTGGTGAGCTCCTATACTGAGTTTAGTTTAGTTATTTTACTTCTGAACTCTAACATTTTTATTTGGTTCTTTTTAAAAAAATAATTTCTAAACCTTGTTGAGAATCTCTATCTGTTGGTTCTTTGTTGTCATACTTTAATTTTCTCTACATGGTTTCCCTTGGTTTGGTTCTTTGAAAATATTTGTAGTAGCTGCTTTGAAATCTTTGCTAAATACTGTATCGGGAGTACCATACTCAGTTTCTATTAACTGCTGTCTCCCCCCAATGTGGATTTTACTTCCCTCTTTCTTTGCATGTCTCATAATTTTCTGTGGAAAACTGTACAGGACCCTGATATTTCTCCCCAGGAAATGGCTGTTGTTTCTGGGTGTGTGTTTGTTCATTTGCTTAGTAACTTGTCTGGGTTTATTCTGTGAAATCTTTTTCCCTTGTGGAGTATTAGCACCGATGTCTCTCCTTTTGTTTTTTTTTTTTTTATTTTTAAACCCGACTTTCTAGGAACTGCCCATCATCTGCATAACTTAATAATCTACCATCAATTGGCAGAGATTATTTTTAAACACCTTGATCCAGTAAGGCTTCTGTCATTTGCCAGTTGATCTAGGTGTAAGCAGAGGAACACATTAAGGAACACGTTCAGGACAATTCCACATCTGACCCAGGTTTTACTTTCCACAGGACCCTTTTAGTCTCCTATAATTCCAACACTTTGGGAGGCCACAGTGGGCAGATCTCTTGAGGCCAGGAGTTCAAGACCAGCCTGGCCATCATGGAGAAATCCCTTATTTACTAAAAATGCAAAAATTAGCTGGGTGTGGTGGTACGTGTCTGTAATCTCAGCTACTTACTCGGGAGACTAAAGTATGAGAATTGCTTGAACGTGGGAGGCAGAGGTTGCAGTGAGCCAAGATCATACCACCATACTCCAGCCTGGGTGACAGAGTGAGACTCTCTATACAAAGAGAAAAAAAAGTTGTATTCTTATTATTTTTAATTCAAATAAATTCTAATCAAATTTCTTTTGCACCATGCATCTATTCTTTCCCCAGATCTCCTTACTCTTAACTTTGTAACGTTTCCAGAATCCAATCACTTGTCACAATTGTCACTAATTTGATCTGGCAAGACACTATCATTTTGGAGGAGCCTGGATTATTGCAATGACAATATAATTAATCTCTCTGTTTCTACTCTAGTGGAAAATTCTATTCTTAGTATATCATTCTCAGTTTATTAATACATTTAACCTACTAGCCAATGTGAGTATATGAAAATATGTCATATGTTATCTGTATTTTGCTCAAAATCCTCCCCTAGTGTTAACTTGTTACAGAATATAAGTGAAAATTCTCACAGTGACCCATAGGGCCTTTCACGATCTGCTCCCTTTGATATCTTTACCTCATCGCCTATTATCATTCTCCAGCAGATCTCTTTCAAAAGTATGTTATCCTTCCTCTTGAGCACTATTTTCTCCTCCTTTTGTGTCAAGAAATATTTTTCTTTTAAACCATATTTTATTGTTTATTAATATTTTAGTTTTTTTTTTTTTTAAGTTTGAGAGCAACAAACATCTGTTTTTCACACCTCTGCCCTCAAATCTCATGTGGTTTCTATTCACATCTATCATTATAATCATTTTACTTTGAGTTTCAGGGAACCTTGCCCTACCAACCTTCCTTGCAAAGGAATCATAATTAGCAGACACAGCAGAGGAGGAAGAGCAGAACATTCTAGTGAAAGCTTTTGAGTGTGTCTGCCTTTCACACTCAAAAGAGAAGGAAAGGCACCAAGATTTTTATTGGATATCCAGTAGGCCCCAGTTAAGGGATACTGTTGTAGGTTCAGTTGCTCACTCTATTAAAGTATTAGGTGTACCACTCTGGGTGATGTTACTGTGTCTAGAATTTATTCCTTCCGGTCAGTTCTTGGTCTTGCTTACTTCAAGAATGAAGCCACGGACCCTCGCGGTGAGTGTTACAGCTCTTAAAGATGGTGTGTCCGGGGTTTGTTCCTTCAGATGTTCAGATGTGTCCGAGTTTCTTCCTTCCAGTGGGTTTGTGGTCTTGTTGACTTCAGGAGGGAAGCCACGGACCTTTGCAGTGTGTGTTACAGCTCTTACAGGTAGTGCAGACCCAAAGAGTGAGCAGCAGCAAGATTTATTGTGAAGAGTGAAAGAACAAAGCTTCCACAGCATGGAAAGGGACCTGAGCAGGTTGCCACTGCTAGCTTGGGTGGCCAGCTTTTATTCCCTTATTTAGCCCCACCCACATCCTGCTGATTGGTCCATTTTAAGAGCGCTGATTAGTCCATTTTACAGAGTGCTGATTGGTGCATTTATAATCCTTTAGCTAGACACAGAGTGCTGATTGGTGCTTTTAAAATCCTCTAGCCAGACAGAAAAGTCCCCACTCGACCCAGGAAGTCCAACTGGCTTCACCTGTCATTACCACCTTCTCTTCAGCCTCATTCCACTTCTATCTCATTACTGCCACAAGACTTATGTTTACCCCAGATGCTGGTCTCTACAGAGCCCTGTTGCAGCCTTTACGTTTTGTCATTTAGGGCAGACAGACGGATTCCCAATGGCATATTTCCTATTGGTCTCATGGTTTTTCTTTAAGTTAGGAGAAATGACTGTGGGGTTTGGAGTCTCCTTTTCTTTATTCTCAAAAGGCAGTGCTGTTTTCTTGTAAATGCAAATGGCAAGCTTCTTGGAGTATATTTCTTTAATTTAGAGCTTTATTAAAATATTTTTCAATGTTTGTGTCATCTGGCATTCTTCTTTTAGCTTTAAATACCAATGCAACTTTTCCTTATTTTTACATTTTCCTTGGTCAATTTAGTCTGGATTAGGAAGAAGAGAGGCAGATACCATTTCTTTTTTTTTTTTTTTTTGTCCCTTTAGACTATTTTTCTTTACAACATATGCTAATGCTCAATACATATTAGTTTCTATTATTATCCAGTGGACGTGCAAGTGAGCACTCAAAGTATGATACCTAAAGGTGGCCATTTAAATATTTCATTACATCCAGTGAGTAGGCAGACATATAACACAGTATTCTTATCATTTTTCATGAGATGAATGAGTAACTGATCTGTGAAAAGTTTATATTAGAAAACTTGAGAATCTTCAAGAATTGCAGTTGTGAAATTAGCACTTCATGACATCATTCCTGGAGCATAAGAGACTTTTTCTAAGATGGTGCTTCCCCAACTTTACCATCATATACCTGACCCAAAGAATCAAAACTACCTTCTCAAAGTGAATAATTCAGTGAGCAGCTATCCATAGAAGCTAGTTATAAGCAAAATTCTAGTGAACAGCATTGGTACAATGTATTATGAAGAAATCCTACATAAGAATTTAAACAAGTAGGCCAGGCATGGTGGCTCACACCTGTAATCCCAGGACCGAGGCAGGCGGATCACAAGGTCAGGAGATTGAGACCATCCTGGCTAACACGGTGAAACCACAACTCTACTAAAAATACAAAAAAATTAGCCAGGCATGGTGGCAGGTGCCTGTAGTCCCAGATACTCTGGAGGCTGAGGCAGGAGAATCACTTGAACTGGTGAGGTAGAAGTTGCGGTCAGCCGAGATTGCACCATTGCACTCCAGCCTGGGCAATAGAGTGAGACTCTATCTCAAAGAAAAAAAAAAAAGAATTTAAACAAGTAGATCCTCTGAGCTAGATCTTACTATGAAAAGTTTTAGTGATTTTGTGTAAGATTGGATAAGCACAGCAGTGTACATTTAGTCACAGTAGAGAAGTGGAGTGAAATGCACTTTATCAGTAATCTTCAAACTGGGGTAGGATACCTTCAAGGGATATGAAAACTTTCTAGGGGGTACAGAAATAGAAATAATTTCAAAGGAATCAATGTCTATATTCTCCATTTTCTACTCTTTCCAAAAATTGAGTGGGAACTCACATGACGTCATAACAGTCCTTCTCTCACTTTATGAAATGAAAGCACATACATCTCAAATGGTATGCACTCTGGGCTCCATAAATCAAGGGGAAGCCTTTTATGATTGATTAATCAAGTTACCACAACCTATGGGGAACTTCTCTTTTCTGTATGTTATGGATGAAAAGTGGGTAAGGATGCCATATTTTGGCCCATGTTAGGATGTTTTAAATTTAGATATATAGTAGAATTGAGTGGTAGGACTAGTGGTGATTTTCATTTAAAGACTGTGCCTCCTCCATGCCCTCAGATATTGTTAATGAATATGTGCACTTAAGGAAAGTACACTAAGAGCAAAGGAAGGAAAGTATTAATAAGAAATATTGAATGCTGGCCAGGTGCGGTGGCTCACGCCTGTAATCCTAGCACTTTGGGAGGCTGAGGTGGGTGGATTGCCTGAGCTCAGGAATTCGAGACCAGCCTGGGCAACATGGTGAAACCCTGTCTCTACTAAAACTACAAAAAATTAGCCGGCTGTGATGGTGTGTGCCTGTAATCCCAGCTACTTGGGAGGCTGAGGCACAAGAATGGCTTGAAGCCGGGAGGCAGAGGTTGCAGTGAGCCAAGATCATGCCACTGCACTCCAGCCTGGGTGACAGCGAGAGACTCTGTCTCAAAAAAAAAAAAAAAAAAAAAAAAGAGAAATATTGAAAGCTAAAAGCAGTCCTTTCCTACATTTAAGAATAAGAAAGTCTTAGCCATACTCATTACCTATTCCCAGGGCATGTCATTAGCTAGAAAGCAAAGCTTCTTGGAAAAACAAAAGCAGTGAAGTTTACTGGTACTGACTTTTTAAAATGTAACTGAAATATCTGTTGGTGTTACTAAATTTTTCAAAACACAATAGATGAAACTCACCAATAAGATTTTCACCTAATTTCTTTCAGATTAGGTGGTATTAAGCAAAGTATGTAAATCCTGTTTTATTAAGTAAATATAATGAATTATTTATTCCAATTATAATCAATCCTAATCTTATAAAATGTTTCAAAAATTCCTACCTCCTTTAAAAAAATAAAAGAACAACTCTTTACCATTTAATTTATCCCAGTATATACCTTTCTTCATTAAATGAAGAAGAAAAATGTGATCATGGTTTGTCTCATTATGGTGTTTTATCAATAAAGTTTGTTTGTTTAATTATTATCAAAATTTAAAATATCTTTCTGTCATTTGATCAGTTGTATAGTAGTAATTATTATAATGATAGCCCAATCCAGAAGATTTTTAATTAGAGCTTTATGATCATGAGTTGAAGATAAAAAGTTTTAAATCCCAGCTTATGCAGTTTTTTTTTTATTGTAAGCTCATTCTACATGTATTCATTGAGCACCTCTTTGTGCTAGATTCTTTATGAGTTTCTTGGATATGTCAGTGAATAAAAGATATTATGCACGTGCACACACACACATACACCTGGTCTCCTGAAATTCACATTATGGGGGTGTAAGTAAGCAAAGTGTGATACGTGCTTTGGGAAAAATGAGTAAGTAAAGCAGAGTTAGAGGTTAGGAAGTAGAGCCTTGCAAGAGAAGTGATGTAGGGGATTGCAATTTTAAATAGGGTGGTAGGGAGAGATTGTGCTGAGAGGGTGATAATTGAGGAAAATTTGAAGAATGCGGGGATGTTCCATGTGGCTGTCTGAGGTTCCAGACAGCAGGAACTGTAACACAAAGACTCTAAAATGGGAGAGATACAAGCAGTAAAAAGAAGATATTCTGGCATTGTGAGGAATAGCTAGATGACCACTGTGGGTGGAACAAATTCAGGAAGCACAGCAAGAATAGTCAGGGAAGTGTGGTGTCAGGAGGAGACTAGAACATGTAAGGCCTTGTAGAGGACTTTGTCTTTTATTTTGACTAAAATAGATGGCCATTAGAGGACTACAGAGGCATGACGTTATTACTCAACTTCTGTATAGGGAATAGATTCCTGGGAGCTACAAGTATAACACAAAAGGTTGTTAGGGGCATTTAGGATATTGTGGTGGCTCATACTGAAGTCACATAAGAGGAAATGTTAAGAAACGTTGGATTCAGGATATATATTTAAGGTAGATCCAGAAAGATATTGTGATATATTGGATGTGCTATGTGAGAGTAGGAGAGGACTCAGGAATATCTCTAAGGTTTTGGTTCTAAGCGACTAGAAAAAATGGAGTTGCTATCAACAAGATGGCAAAGGCTGCAGTGGAGCAACTTTGGAAAGAAAGATTAGAAAATTGATTATGGATATGTTGATTTTGAGATGTCTATTAAAATCCAAAGGAATCCAGAAGCTTTTTACATGATGTAATTTTATCTGTCTGTTTTTGTTTTGTTGCCTGAGGTTTTGGGGTCAAATCCAAAAAATTATTGCCCAGATTAATGTCATGTCATTTTTCCCATATGTTTTCTTCTAGTGGTTTTGCAGTTTCAGGTTGTATGATTACATCTTTAATCCATTTTGAAGTTTTTAAAATATGGTGTGAGATAAGGGTCTAATTTCATTTTTCTGCATATGGATATCCAGTTTATCTGACATCATTTATTGAAGACACTGTCCTTTTCCCATTATGTATTCTTGGCACCTTTGTTGAAAATCAATTGACCGTAAATATGTGGGTTTGTTTCTGGGCTTGCTATTCTTTTCCATTGGTCTATGTATCCATTTTTATGCCAGTACCATACTGTTTTGATTACTATGGCTTTGCAATAGTATTTGAAGTCAGGTAGTACAAAGTCTCTGATTTGTTCTTTTTGCTCAAGATTGCCTTGACTATTCATAGACTTTTTTGGTTCTATATGAATTTTAGCATGGTTTTTACTTTTTTTTTTTTTTGGAAAACTCACATTGGAATTTCGATAGGGATTACATTTAATCTGTAGATCACTTTGGGTAGTATGAACATTGTAATAATGTTAATTTTTCCAATCCATGAACATGGAATATATTTTCATTTTTTTATGTCTTCTTCAATTTTTCTCATCAAAGTTTCATAGTTTTCAGTATACAGATTTTTTTT
>NW_012101399.1:4451879-4479715 GCF_000951045.1 Mandrillus leucophaeus | reverse complement strand
CAGGATCTGGCTTTATTACCCAGGCTGGAGTGCAGTGGCATGATCTCAGCTCACTGCAGCCTCTGCTTCCCAGGCTCAAGCCATCCTCTCACATCAGCCTCCCAAGTAGTTGGGACCACAGTCACATACCACCACACCCAACTAATTTCTGTATTTTTTGTAGTGACAGGGTTTTGCATACAGATATTTTACCTCCTTGGTTAAATTTATTTCTAAGTATTTTATTCTTTTTGATGCTTTTGTATATGAAATTGTTTTCTTGATTTATTTTCAAATAGTTGTTGTTAGTGTATAGAAATGCTACTGATTTTATGTGTTGATTTTATATCCTACAACTTTATTTGTTTATTAGTTCAAACAGTTTTTTCGATGGAGCTATTAGGGTTTTCTGAATATAAAAGCAGGTTATCAGCAGTGACAGTTTCACCTCTGCCTTTCCTGTTTGGATGCCTTATATATTTATCTTGCCTAATTACTCTGGCAAGGACTTTCGGTACAATATTAAACAGAAATGATGAGAATGGGCATCTTTGTCTTGTTTCTGATCTTAAAGGAAAAGCTTTCAACTTTTTACCACTGAATATAATGTTATCTCTGGGCTTGTCATATATAGCCTTTATTGCGTTGATTTCTAAATTTCTAAACCTAATGTGTTGAGAGTGTTTATCATAAAATGTTTAATTTTCTTAAATGCTTTTTCTGCATCTAGTGAGATAAATATATCATTTTTATCCTTTATTCTGTCAATGTGATATGTTACACTTGTAGAGTTATATATCTTGAACCATCTTGCCTTCTACAGGCAAATCCTACGTGAATATATTGAGTTATCCTCTTAATGTATTATTAAATTTGGTTTGCTGTTATTTTGTTGAGGATTTTTGTATTTATATTTATCAGGGTTATATACTGGCCCATAATTTTCTTTGCTTCTAGTATCCTTGTCTGACTTTGGCATCATTGTAATGCTGGGATCAAAAAGAGTTTGAAAATATTCCATCTTCTTCAATTTTTTGGAAGATTTTGAGAAGGATATGTATTAGTTATTTTTAATCTGTTTCGTAGAATTCATCCATGAAGCCATTGAGTATTGGATGTTTCTTTGATCGGAGACTTTTTATTACTGATTCAATCTCTTTACTCACTATTGGTCTGTTCAGATTTTCTTTCTTTATGATTCAACCTTGGTGGGTTGTATGTGTCTGGGAATGTATTTCTTCTTGATTATCCAATTTATTGGATATAATTGTTCATGGTAACCTGTTATGATCCTGTATATTTCTGTGATTTTAGTTATAATTTTTTTCTCTTTAATTGATGATTATATTTATTTGAGTCTTTGCTCTTTATTTATTTTTATTTATTTATTTATTTTTTGAGATGGAGTCTCACTCTGTCACCCAGGCTGGAGTGCAGTGGTGTGATCTTGGCTCAGTGCAAGCTCCACCTCCCAAGTTCACACCATTCTCCTGCCTCAGCCTCCCAAGTAGCTGGGATTACAGGTGCCTGCCACCATGCCTGGCTAATTTTTTGTATTTTTTTCAGTAGAGACGGGATTTCACTATGTTAGCCAACATGGTCTCAATCTCCTGACCATGTGGTCCACCCACCTCAGCCTCCCAAAGTGCTGGGATTACAGGCGTGAGCCACCACACCTGGCCTTCTCTGTATTTTTTAGTTTCGCTAAATATTTATCTATTTTGTTTATCTTGTAAAAAACCAACTCTTGGTTTTATTGATTTTTTTTCTATTGTTTTTCTAATCTCTATTTTTTAAATTTCTGTTCTGATTTTATTTCCTTCCTTCTGCTAACTTTGGGTTTAGTTGTTCTTTTTCTAGTTCCTTAAGGCATAATGTTAGGTTGTTTATTAGAGATCGTCTTTTTTTATTTAGGCACTTATTGCTATAAATGTCTCTCTTAGAACTGCTTTTCCTACCTCCCATAAGTTTTGGTATGTCCTGCTTCCATTATCATTTGTTTCAAAAATTCTTTTTATTTCCCTTTTAATTACTTCTTTGATCCATTGGTTGTTGTATTAGTTCATTGTCACATTGCTGTAAAAAAATACCTGAGACTGGATAATTTATAAAGGAAAAGGGTTTAATTGACTCACAGTTCCACATGGCTGGGGAGACCTCAGGAAACTTACAATAATGGCAGAAGGGGAAGAGGCATGTCATATATGGCGACAGGCGAGAGCAAGTGAGTGTGTAAAGGAGAAACTCTCAGACACTTATAAAACCACCAGATCTCGTGAAAATTCACTCACTATTACAAGAATAGCATGGGGGGCATTGCCACCATGATTCAGTCACCTCCCACCATGTCTCTCCCTCAACATGTGGGGATCATCGGGATTTTAATTCAAGATAACATTTGGGTGTGGTTACAAAGCCTAACCACATCATTGCACTTCTGGCCACTTCAAATCTCATGTCCTCACATTTAAAACCAATCATGTCTTTCCAACAGTCCTCAAATGTCTTTTTTTTTTTTTTTTTTTTTTTTTGAGACAGAGTCTCACTCTGTCACCCAGACTGGAGTATAGTGGCATGACCTCAGCTCACTGCAACTTCCACTTTTTGAGCTCAAGTGATTCTCTGGTCTCAGCCTCCCTAGTAGCTGGGGTACAGGCATTGAATAATTGCTCCCATTCTGAATGGGAGAAATTGGCCAAAACAAAGGGGCTACAGGCCCCACCCATGCAAGTCTGAAATCCAGCAGGCAGTCATTACATCTTATAGCTCCAAAATGATCTCCTTTGACTCCATGTCTTACATCCAGGACATGCTGATGCAAAAGATGGCTTCCATGGACTCAGGCAGCTCCATCCTTCTGGCTTTGAAGGGTACAGCCCCCCTCCCAGCTGCTTTCACAGGCTGGCATTCAGTGTCTGTAGCTTTTCCATGTGCACATGCAAGCTGTCAGCTGATCCATCATTCTGGGGTCTGGAGGATGGCGGCCCTCTTCTTACAGCTCCACTAGACAGTGCCCCAGTGAGGACTCTATATGGGGGCTCCAACCCCACATATCCCTTCTGCACTGCCTTAGGAGAGGTTCTTCATGAAGGTTCCACCCCTGCAACAAACTTCTGCCTGGACATCCAGGCATTTCCATACATCCTTTGAAATTTACATGGAGGTTCCCAAACCTCAATTCTTGGCTTCTGCGCACCCACAGACCCAACACCACATGTAAGCCACCAAGGCTTGGGGCTTATACCCTCTGAAGCAACAGTGTGAGCTGTATGATGGCCCCTTTTAGTCATGGTTGGGATGCAGGGTGCCAAGTCCTGAGACTGCACAGAGCAGCAGCAAATCCCTGGGCTCGGCCCACGAAAACATTGTTTCCTCCTAGGCCTGTGGGCCTGTGATAGGAGGGGCTGCTGTGAAAGCCTCTGAGATTCCCTGGAGACATTTTCTCCATCATCTTGTCTATTAACATTCGGCTCCTCATTACTCATGCAAATTTCTGCAGCTGGCTTGAATTGTTTTCCAAAAAATGGGTTTTTCTTTTCTACTTCACGGTCAGGCGGCAAATTTTTCAAACTTTTACACTCTGCTTCCCTTTTATATATAAGTTCCAATTTCAAACCATCTCTTTGCGAATGCATAAGACTTAACACTTTTAAAATCAACTAGATCACCTTTCTAATGCTTTGCTGCTTAGAAATTTATTCCACCAGATACCCTAAATCATCTCTCTTAATTTGAAAGTTCCACAGATCTCTAGGGCAAGGGTAAAATGCTGCCAGTCCCTTTGCAAAAGCATAGCAAGAGTGACCTTTGCTCCAGTTCCCAAGAAGTCCCTCATCTCCATCTGAGACCACCTTAGCCTGGACTCCATTGTCTACCTCATTATAGCATTTTGGTTAAAACCATTCAACAAGTCTCTAGGAAATTCCAAACTTTCTCACATCTTTATGTTTTCTTTGGAGCCCTCCAAACTGTTCCAACCTCTGCCTGTTACCCAGTTCCAAAGTCACTTCCACATTTTCAACTGTCTCTATATCAGTACCCCACTCCTAGTACCAATTAACTGTATTAGTTCATTGTCACATTGCTGTAAAAAAATACCTGAGACTGGGTAATTTATAAAGGAAAGAGGTTTAATTGACTCACAGTTCCACATAGCTGGGGAGGCCTCAGGAAACTTACAATCATGGAAGAAGGGGAAGAGGTATATCTTACATGGCAGCAGGTGACAGAGAGCCAATGTGTGAAGGAGGAATGCTCAGACACTTATGAAACTATCAGATCTTCTGAGAACTTACTATTAAAAGAACAGCATGGGGGACACTGTCCCCATGATCCAATCACTTCCCACCAGGTACCTCCCTCAACATATGAGGAATATGGGGATTACAATTCAAGAGGAGATTTGGATGGGGACACAAAGCCTAATCATATCAGTTGTTCAGAATTATGCAGCTTAATTCCTACATATTTGTGAATTTTCCAGTTTGTATCCTGTTATCAATTTCTAGTTTCATACCATTGTGATCAGGGAAGATGATAGGATTTCAGTTTTCTTAAATTTGTTCACACTTGTTTTGTGGCCTAACATATGATCTATCCTGGAGAATGTCCCATGGGTGCTTAAGAATAATGTGTATTTCATTGCAATTGAATAAAATGTTCTGTATATGTCTGTTAGGTTTATGTGGTCTAAAGTGTAGTTCAAGTTCAATATTTTCTTATTAATTTCTGTATAGATGATCTGTTCATTGTTAAAAGTTGGAGTATTGAGGTCCTCTACTACTATTGTATTATTGACTATCTCCCCTTTCACATATATTAATATGTGCTTTATGTATTTAGGTACTCTGATGTTGAGTACATATGTATTTACGATTGCTATATTCTCTTGATAAATTGACCCTTTTATCATTATATAATGACCTGCTTTGTCTCTTTTTACAGTTTGACTTGAAGTCTATTTTGTCTGATGTAAGTATGGCTACCATTCCTTTCTTTTCATTTCCATTTGCTTATAATGTTTTCTTTTCCCATGTCTTCACTTTCAGTCTGTGTCCTGAAAGGTGAGGAGAGCTTCTTAATAAGCATCATATAATTGGGTCTTATTTATTTATGCATTCAGCTACTGTCTTTTTGCTGGAGAATATAATCCATTTATATTCAAAATCATCATTGATAAGTAATGACATACTACTGCTATTTTGTAATTTGTCTTCTGTTGTTTTATTTTGCTTTTTTCTGTGTTGCTTCCTTTGTGGTTTGATGGTTTTCTGTAGTGGAATGCTTTTAATCTTTTCTATTTATTTTTTCTGTATCTGCTATAGAGTATTGCTTTGTGGTTATCATGAGGCTAACATAGACATTGTATACCTATACCAGGCTATTTCAAGCTGATAAATTAATTTTTATCTCACACCACAATTCTACATTTTTACTCCCCTTCACCATTTTATATTTTTATGTCAAAATTTACATTACTTTGTAAACTGTCTTCCTTGACAATTTATTTTAGCTATAGCTGTTTTTATAGATTTGTCCTTTAACCATCATACTAGAGATGAAATTGCTTTACACACTATTACGGTCCTAGGGTATTCAGAATATGACTCTGTATTACTTATATCATGAGTTTTATGCTTTCTTATGTTTTATGTTATTACTTAGCAGCATTTTGATTCAGCTTAAAGATTTTTTTTTTAGAAATTCCTGTAAGAGGCAGGCTTAGCGGTGATGTACTCCATTAGCTTTTGTTTGTCTGGGAAAGTTTTTATCTCTTCCTCATTTATAAAGGACAGCTTTTTTGGGTAAATATTCTTGGTAATTTTTTCCCTTCAGCACTTTATATCATTCTGCTCTCTAATGGTCTTTCAGGGATCTGCTGAGAAATCTGCTGGTAGCTTTATTTGAACTACCTTGTATATGGTATGTTTCTTATCTCTTCCTGTTTTCACAATTTTTTCTTTTTCTTTGATTTTTGATAGTTTGATTATTATGTGTCATGGTGAACTCCTCTTTCAGTTGAATTTGATTGGAAATCTCTGGACTTCCCATACCTCAATATTTGTGCCTTTCCCCACATATAGGAAGTCTTCAGCCATTATTTCTTTAAATAGTTTTCTGGCTTCTATTGTCTCCTGTTTCTGGAAATCCTATTCTATCAACTTTTGATCTCTTGATGATGCCTTATAATGTAGGCTTTCTTCCTTCTTAATTTTTTTCTTTTTGATCTTCTGCCTAGATGATTTACAATGTTCTATCTTTGAGTTCATTGATTCTTATGCTTTATGAGCCTACTGTTGAAGTTTTTTTGTTGCATTTTTTAGTTCAGTCATTGTATTAAGCTCAAAAATTTCTATTTGTTTTTTTTTAATTGCTTCTATTTCATTGTCAAATTTCTCATTGATTTCACATGTTTTCTATTTGTTTAATTTTCTATATGTATGGTTTTTGTTCACCTCACTTCTTTAAGAAGATTATTCTGAACTCTTTACCAGTCATTCCATAGATCTTCATTTCTGCAGGGTCTATTTTGGGGGCTTTACTATTTCCTTTTGGAAGTGTCATGATTCCCTTATTTTTGTGATCTTTGTGTCCTTGTGTTGATGTCTGTACGTTTGAGAAGACACTCACCTCTTTCAGTTTTACAGATGTTATTAAGCAGAAATAGACCTTCACTGTTTCGTGTAGCCTGTGATTCTGGATGGGCCAGCTGATAAGAACCCTGGGCAGGCAGAGCTTGCTTTTGGGTTCTCTAGATGGCTGGGCCACCGTCTTTGCTCTGAGTTTAGGTGGGGTTGCTGGCTGGATTCTGCAGTCGGGCAGAGTTGCTGACTGGACACCACAATTGTCTCTGATTGGGATGGGTCATAGGGTGTATTTTCTGGCCAGGTGGTACTGCTGTTTGCATTCTGCAGTAAAATAGGGTTGCAGGCTAGTCCCTAAGGCTAGGTGGAATCACTGCTTAGGATAGATGGCAGCAGCCACTATGCTTAGTAGAAATACACAGTTGAGGTTTGCCTCCCAGCCTGGGTAGGGAATTGGAGTGGGCTTTGAGGTTGGACTGAACCACTGTTTGAACTCCCAGGTAGGGAAAGTCTAGCCCCTGAACTTTGCCAAAATGCACCATGCCAGATCTCTTTCCTCTTGGAAGGGCCTTGGGGTGGTCTCTGAGGCTGAGTCAAGTGCTCTTTACACTCCCATGGGGGCAGATCTATCTTCTGCCCTTTACCAAAATGGGCTGTGGAGGGTGTCTTTCTCTCTGGGTGGGGCCTTTGGGTGGGGTAAAAGACTGGGCATGAGGCTGGCAATGTAGGGATACAAGCCAAGTAGAACTTCCCACCATTTCTGGGAACAACCAGCTTAGCTTTGCCAGTGTGCTAGGTAATGGCTGGTACCTCTGATGTGGTGCCATTGCTGGCAGGTACACAGAGCTACAACGAAGATTTCTGTGCTGGTCTCTGTGAGCTCTTTTCCTCGCTTTGTTTCTACCTGACCCTAGGTGATCTAGTCATGCCATTACCCTCATTTTCCCCCATGAAGTAAGACTTGAGTGGGCTTCCCATGAAGCATCTCAGAATACTTTGGCAACCGGATATTTGCCTCCAGTTCTCTTTTTCTACTGTAGAAACTGTGGGCCTAGGATAATCCTCTCTGTTTGGTGCTGTGCCAAGTTGGGGAGGTGGGTGACACAGCCAAAGTGAAACTATTTCTCCTACCCTTCTGATGCCATTTTTCATTGGATTCTGTGATCTATGAAGGTGTCTCAGGCTTATTCCCAAGTTTTGAGGTTTTCACAAAGGTGTTCTCGTCTGTGGATAGTTGCTAGTTGAACTTTCTGTAGTGAGTAGTGAGGACTGGGACCTCCTATTCTGCTATCTTGCTTATGCCACTCCCTGAACACACATTTATTGTAGCTCCTGATTCTTTGGTTTTGCTTAGTAGTTTTGCTGAATTAATTTTGGGTTTTGTAGATCTCACTCTATGTCTACTGATAGCATCCAAGTCAGCTACAAACTTAACTGATCTTTAGTACGCTCTCTTAAATGTCTGGTGCCTTGACTAGGACAAATAAATATTACATTTAGATAAAATTCTGAAATGAAAATGTAATGAAAACTTGAGACCAAAGATTAAAAGGAAAGATTTAGAAAAGAGCTTATTCATTTATTTTTAAAAATAAGTGATAATGTGTATAAAATAATGTGTAATAAGATTCTATGAATATGTTTAAATGAGTGAAGTTATAGCTTTATTTCTGAAGTCAAGATTTATAATACGCCTAAACTATATTTTTTGCAACTATTTCAACTTCTCATGAACAATTTCAGATATCAAGATCAGGGTCCAGGTTTATTTTTTGCAGATGATTGGCCATTTGAGTCAGTACTATGTATCAAATAAACCATCCTTTTCCTACTGAATTGAGATATCACATTTGTCACTTAAATACTGAGATTGAGTTTGAGGTTATCTATTCTCTTTAACCTGTTTTTAACTATTTTTAAGTGTACAATTTAGTAGCATTAAGTACATTTATATTTTTGTGGAACCATCACCACCATTTATCTCCAGAACTTTATCATCTTCCCAAACGGAAACTCTGTTCTCATTAAACACTAACTCCCTATTTCCTGTCCTTCCAGCCCCTGGCAGCCACTGTTCTACTTTCTATCTTTATGAATTTGACTTTCTATCTTTACAAATTCTGTCTTTATGAATTTGCATATAATTCATATGCATGATATCATTTTGTGACTGACTTATTTCACGTAGCATGATATTCATAAGGTTCATTCATGAACCTTACATTAGCATAATGTTATATTGGCATAACATTGTATTAGCATATATCAGAATTTCCTTCCTTTATAGGCTGAATAATATTCCATTTTATCCATTCATCTATCAGTGAACACTTGAGTTACTTTCACCTTTTGGCTATTGTGGATAATGCTGCTCTGAACATGGATATCCAAATACCTATTTGAGTCCCTGCTTTCAATTCTTTTGGATATATACCCAATAACTGAAATATTTTGCCTATTGCTATGCCGATATCATGCTTATTTCTAAGCATTTTATGATTTTTGTTTCCAATTGAAAGCAATCATTTTATTATTTATACTTCTAGATGCTTATTGCTATTACAAAAGGCTATTGATTTTGTATATTTTGTTGCACTTAATCACCTTATTATAATGATTCCTATATTTACAGGATTTTATTATATTATAATTTTATTATGGTTTCTTGGGTTTGCTTTCTTGTATTCCCTAGTATTTTGTTTAAACTTTATACCTGCACACACTTGGTGTTAGAGTTATGCTTACCTTATTAAATAATTAAGGGGTTTTTCCACTGTGGCAGTCATGGAGGGTCACTGTTCTGGTCACCTCTTTAAAAAGAACTTACCTGGGAGACGTGGTGCCACTGCGGGCTCGCTCTGCGGTGCGCTAGGCTTGGTGGGAAGGCCTGTTGTCGAGTCCGCGCTTTTCGTCACCGCCATGTCGGGAGGTGGTGTGATTCGTGGGCCCGCAGGGAACAACGATTGCCGCATCTACGTGGGTAACTTACCTCCAGACATCCGAACCAAGGACATTGAGGACGTGTTCTACAAATACGGCGCTCTCCGCGACATCGACCTCAAGAATCGCCGCAGGGGACCGCCCTTCGCCTTCGTTGAGTTCGAGGACCCGCGAGACGTGGAAGATGCGGTGTATGGTCGCGACGGCTATGATTATGATGGGTACCGTCTGCGGGTGGAGTTTCCTCCAAGCGGCCGTGAAACAGGCCGAGGCGGCAGCGGGGGTGGAGGTGGCGGAGCTCCCGAGGTCGCTATGGCCCCCCATCCAGGCGGTCTGAAAACAGAGTGGTTGTCTCTGGACTGCCTCCAAGTGGAAGTTGGCAGGATTTAAAGGATCACATGCGTGAAGCAGGTGATGTATGTTATGCTGATGTTTACCGAGATGGCACTGGTGTCATGGAGTTTGTACGGAAAGAAGATATGACCTATGCAGTTCGAAAACTGGATAACACTAAGTTTAGATCTCATGAGGGAGAAACTGCCTACATCCGGGTTAAAGTTGATGGGCCCAGAAGTCCAAGTTATGGAAGATCTCGATCTCGAAGCGGTAGTCGTAGCAGAAGCCGTAGCAGAAGCAACAGCAGGAGTCGCAGTTACTCCCCAAGGAGAAGCAGAGGATCACCACGGTATTCTCCCCATCATAGCAGATCTCGCTCTCGTACATAAGATGATTGGTGACACTTTTTGTAGAACCCATGTTGTATACAGTTTTCCTTTATTCAGTACAATCTTTCATTTTTTAATTCAAACTGTTTTGTTCAGAATGGGCTAAAGTGTTGAATTGCATTCTTGTAATATCCCCTTGCTCCTAACATCTACATTCCCCTCGTGTCTTCGATAAATTGTATTTTAAGTGATGTCATAGACAGGATTGTTTAAATTTAGTTAACTCCATACTCTTCAGACTGTGATATTGTGTAAATGTCTATTCTGCCCTGGTTTGTGTGAACTGGGATGTTGGGGGTGTTTGTGGTTATCTTACCTGGGGAAGTTCTTATGTTTATCTTGCTTTTCATGTGTCTTTCTGTAGACATATCTGAAGAGATGGATTAAGAATGCTTTGGATTAAGGATTGTGGAGCACATTTCAATCATTTTAGGATTGTCAAAAGGAGGATTGAGGAGGATCAGATCAATAATGGAGGCAATGGTATGACTCCAAGTGCTATTGTCACAGATGAAATTGGCAGTATTGACCTTATACTAAAAGGCAGGGGTTAAAAATGATTATATACGTTTTCCTTAAAACACTTGCAAACATTTTATTCAGTTATCTTTAGCTACAATTGCTTTGCTCTTTAAACCTTGGCAATTGTGGCAAAATTATATTGCCCATTTTGTAGCAACTTATTTTGCTCCCTTCCCCCCATTTTTGTTTTAATAGGGACTAATGTGGGAAGAACTGGCTAATTTGTCACAGTGCTTAGTTACAACTGTTAATGTGTGACCTGCTGTTGGTGTACATGTGGGTACAGGGTGTCTTTAAATCCAACAAGATAGAGTATAATATCAATACTGCTAAATCTGCATGTCCTCTGTGTGACTGATAGAGCGTTGCTATTTCATTTTTTTAAGACAAAATGAAAGCAAAATATAGAGTTCCAATGTATTGGTGTAGATAATCTAGTTGGGAATACTTTTAAGTCTCACCTTCCCCTTTAAACTAATATTCATAATTGATTCATATGTTTAAAAGACTTTAATTTACAAATTAAATTGCAAATGGGAGCATTAGATATAGTTTTAGACTTAGGTGGGTAGCAATGCCAGTAAACTTAAATTACGTAACTTCTTGCAACCCCGAAACCTGTAATACATTGTACAGTAACAAGTGTTGGTATTATCAGTTGAACTGTAAATACAAAATGCTTCTTCCAATTAGTCTCTATGATGATTAAGTTTCTAAAATTTATCTGAACACCATTCAGAAACTTGTTTTGGGGAATTTGATAGTTATTGATGTGCATCTGTTAAACTGATGACAGACATAACTCATCATTCCCCAGAAACCTTTTTTGATTACAGTATCTAACATTTTGCCTCCTCTTTTTTGGTTTTGCTGGTTATAAAGGTTTGGATTGGAGAGGGCTCACTGGATCCCAATCCTTGGAGCTGGATCATTGGATTCAAATCATAATGTGGATAGGATAGGGAGGATGAATTACCAGGATTCATGGAGCGGGATCAGATTACCAGGAACATAGGAGTGGATTCCTGCCCCAACCAAACCGCATTCGTGTGGATTTTTTTATTCAACTTAATTAGCTATTCCAAAGATTTTTTTTTTTCCTATTTTTGACAATTGGAGCCCTTAAGATGCACGATGGAATTGTGTTTTGCGTTTTGGTAAAAGGAGCAAAGCGAGGACCTGGAGATAAACACTGGAGCAATCTCCTTGGAAGGATTCAGCACGAGTAGATGGTAAACATTTAAAGGGGAAAGGGGGGGTTTGTTTAAAATAGTAAATCAGTAAGTCACTTCTAAATTTAAAGAAAACAAAATTGGAGTTGAAGAATAAGTAGGTTTCCAATTGGCTTTTGCCATTTTTCTTTGAAAAAATAAACATTTTTTTAAAAACTAAATAAAAATAAAAATAAAATAAAAAATAAAAAGAACTTACCATTTGATTGCAAGGAGTGCAGTTAGCTGATAGCCTCCAGCTGTAAGTGCCTCCAGAATCTAAGCTGTTGAGCTGAGCCCATGCTTTTCTTGGGAAGCCATAGCCAATGACTGAGCGTGGTGCAGACACAAGGTCCTGGCCATTTCTGCCCAATACCAGACTTTGCTTATGAGCAGCATTTGCTGTGGAGGTGCCATTGGTATAACTGAAACTGTGTCAAATCTGCATGATAATCTGAGGCTCTCTTTGCCCAATCCTGCTTCCTCCTCCTATTATTCTTTTTAGGTGTTGCCTTAGTCTGTTTCCTGTTTATAACAGAATACCTGAAGGTGGATAGTTTAAAGAGGAACACAATAATTTGTTTCTTACATTATGGAGGCCAAGAAGTCCAAGGCTGAGGGGCTGTGTTGGGTACGAACCTGCTTACTGTTGGGGACTCTCTGTGGAGTCCCAAAGCAGCAAATGGCATCACATGGTTAGGGGCTGAGTGTGCTAACTCAGGTCTCTCTTCTCCTTCTTCTTATAAAGCCACCAGTCCTATTCTCATGACAAGCCATTGATCCATTAATCCATGCATGAATTAATCTATTCATGAAGGCAGAGTCCTCATGACCCAGTCACCTCTTAAAGGCACCCCTTCTCAATACTGCCACATTGGGGATTAAATTTCAACCTGAATTTTGGAGGGAACAAATATTCAAACCATAGCAGACTTCTTACACTCCTAATTGAGAGAACTATCTACAGTTCAAGATTATGACTGATATGCAAAACGTCACATATGGATTGGCAGTAAAACACATTTTAAAATGGACATGAAGTGTGTACAAAGGTAAATTCCTAGTAATTATTATGAAAATCATGCACCCTACCCAAATATCCCAGGAGTAAATTAACCAATGAATTAATTTGTGTCTTATTAACCAATTCAAATTACTCTTGCCCATTCTCTAAATATATGGAAGTAAGTTCTTCTTGCATTGAATAATTCACTTTCACATTTATTGATTTGTTTTAATACCTAGGATGCAGAACAGGTATTATGGATGAATAAATAGAATTCTTAAAAATTCAGATCCTGCTGCTGACTAGATAGGTGACCTTGGGCAAATTATTACGCCATTCTGAGGTTTATGCATAGGACAGGAAATATTTATCTGCAGGTTTGTTTTAAAAGTTAGATATTATTTAAACAAAGTGCCAGGAGAGTGTCTAGCAAATAGTAAGTCTCAAATGTATTCTATAATTATTTTTTTTATTATAAATGAAGTTTCAAGGTCACATGCTAAGTGCAGAGCCACTCGTGTACTTGTTTCTTTACTCCTAATCTGGAGCTTTTTGTTTCATCCTTTGTAAGTAGAAGGATAGGTGAGATGATAGAGTGGTTGGTTGAAGGGACCTCAGAGAAGAGACCTTTAAGAAGGAAGAGGTGATATCTTAACTGAGAATGTTAGGCCAATGTCTCTGATTCCTTTTGGTTAAAGGCTCAGAAAGGAGAAATGCCCCCAAGCTGGTATTTAATTTATATGTATATTTGAGCAGAAATGCTTCTAAACTGATATTTCATATTATGTTTATGTTTATATATGATTTATATTTATATTATATGATAATTACGCATTTGTTCAAATGTGATTACTACTTTTTTATGCTATATTGTAAACTGCAAAATTATGTGTTTTTATAAACACATTAAACACAATAAATAATGTGTTTTTATAAGTTGATCCCATGTTTTGTTATCCAGTTTATCTCAAGTTGAAGAACATCTGAGGTCAGAAAGTAGTAGTGGATCCATAGGATAAGCATAGTACATCTTTCCCAGGGTGTTAATTTTACTTAAAATTAATGTAGTAACATGGCATAACTTTTACACTAAAATAAATAAAAGCATATTATGGTGTAAAACAAAATTCACATATTTTAAAATAAAATCTGAAGCTTTGACAAATTTTATGACTATAGAACCATCCTTGTGGTAATGTTCGCTCTAAGAGATATTTTGATATAAAATCTTGAGAAATACTTGAGAGATTAATAATTTGGAGAAAAATATTCTCCAAATTATTTTTATTCCAGTGTTCTTTTTTTATTTTACAAAGTTGAATTTTTAAAATTTACATTCTTTCTTATAATCAAATACTCTCTTTAGTTTTAAGATTATCTTACCAGAAATTTAAGGAAAATAAAAACTGCTTTGACATCTTCTGGAGCATTAACAGACACTCAAAATATCGTATTTGCTATCCTGTAGGTAATGTATATGTATATATTTTCTGATTTCTATTTAAGTAGTTTGAAGTAAAGCTATATTAGTTACATTGTAACATTTTCTAATTGAATTGCAATTACATCTTTTAGATGTTTTGCTGAGGACTGTTAAAACTTCATCAGACTAAGGGGAAAAATACCAATTTTTCCTTATGGTAATTTTTCTGTACCTATAAATGTATACCTCTTGCTGCCTTATGAAGTTCAACATATCCTCCAGGGGGCACTAGATGCAATAGTAAATGTATTTATGTTATGCAAATGCAAATAACCTGTGGAGAAATAATGAGATGGGAAGGCAGCATTCTGACGCCATGGTGGTCATGCTGGAGTCGTTGTCACTGGATAGCATCCTGGTAATTGTGTCTTCCTGGGGATGTGAGTCCAGATCAAGCGGTTTGGCTGGAATGCACTTGGAATCTTAAAAGCTCTTTTGATTGAGAAATCATCAAGATAAGATTTGCAGAACCAGTATATATACACATATATACATACACACACACACACACACATACACACACATTTTTCAAGATTCCTGGTTCATTTCACCCTTATACAAGTGAATAGACAAGGAAAATCATATTTATGTATACCCTTTGCAGCTGTAGAATGGGTACAAATCCTATACAATGTTAAACTGTACTAAGGTTATCTAGGCTGCATGTCCTAAGAGAAAGCATTTGTTCAAATTTATGTCATTGAAAACCAGCACACATATATCTTTTGTTGAGAACCTAGGACACAGTCTAGGCTAGAGACACCCTGAATGGGTACCTGAATTTACTCTGACTGATTCTAGGGTAAATTGTAAGCCTCCAAGGCAGCCTGAGAAGTCCTATATATTCTACAATATTTGATTCTAATCCAACATACACTTAATATTTCAGACCTTCATTGTTTCTAACCTAGTCTATTGATGTGCCATATCTATGTGTCTCTTGCCTCCTTACAAAGGAAAATCTCTAAATATATTTATAATAACTTTAAATAGCTGTCTAATGCTAGTTGATCTGTACTCACTGCTTATTCAGCATCTCAAAATGGAATTCATTTTCTCAGAATGAAACCTGCTCCTTCTAAAGTATTTTCAATCTTAATTCTTGATATCACTGTCTATCTAGCTGTTCAAGGAGGAAGTATATTGTTTTTAAACACCTCTTTCCATTTGAGCTTTCATATTACATTGATCACTAAGATTTACCATTTTTTTCTCCCACATGTCCACTCAGGCTAACAACCTCATACTTAATGTCCCTGCTTCTAGTCTTGCCTCATTTTCATTAATGCTGTTTGCTAATAGCAGTGTGTTCTTTCTGAAAGTAGTTGGACTATTTTTAAGTTTCAATTCTTTGAATTATACACTACTTATTCAGGATAAGTTTCAAAATTTTTTTAGCAGAGCATACAAGGTGTTTCAGGATCTGTCTCTGGTTGCCTTCAGATCCTCATCTCCTCTGCCCATTCTCCATCCCCCCACATCATGTGTCCACAGTGAATTGAATATTTTCATGTAGTTTAAGAACATTCACATATAATAAATTAAATTTACTCGTCTTGGGGTAGATTTCTATAAATTTTAACAAATACATATAGTAATTTAGCCACAACAGTAATTGAGATACAGAGAAGTTTCATCGTCCTAAAAAAACACCTCATGCTATCCCTTTGTAATAAAACTCTTTGTAGTCTGAGCTTTTGAGCTGAGCCCATACTCTTCTTGGGAAGCCACAGCCAATGACTGAGCATGGTGCAGACACAAAGTCTCGGCCATTTCTGCACAATACCAGACTTTGCTAATGGGCAGTATTTGCTGTGGAGATGCCATTGATATAACTGAAACTCTGTCAGATCTGCATAATAATCTGAGGCTCTCTTTGCCCAATCTTTATCTCCAAGCACTGGTGAATTCTGGTCTGTGTTTAGTCCCTATAGCTTTACCTTTGACAGAATGTCAAATAAATGGAGCTGTACAGTATATAGCCTTTAAATCTCTTTCACTTAGCACAAAGGATTTAAGATTTATTCATATCATAGCTCTCAATCATTTATATTTACCCCAAGCAAGACAGTCACTCCCATTAACTTATCTTGTCTTCATGACTTTGAGCATTCTTTGTTTCTGAAATGCCTTGTTAAATTGCTGAACATCTGCTCATTTAAAAAAACACAAACATCGTTAGCTCATTTGTCATTAAATGTGACTACTTCAGACCAACTTAGATATTATCTTGTCTATAATACTACCTTACATTGCAGTGATTTGTATAGTTGCTTGTTTCTTCTACTCTAGGGATGGGTAAACTACAGCCTGTGGGCTATGTCCACAGGCCAAATCAGCTCACTCCACCAATCTGTCCCCCAGCTTTATGTGACAGAGATAGTATGTGGCCTACAAAACCTAAAATATTTGCCAAGTAGTTCTTTACAGAGAAAATTTGGCATCTCCTACTCCACTTGACTATGAAATCTTTGCATCCTCAGAATGTAACTATATCAGTTAGGGCTTGGTTAGGAAAACAGAAACCATGTTAGATATTTTAACACAGAAAGTTTTAATATAATGATATGGTTTTAAGAATGTTAGAAGGGTGGGAGAAGCATACAGGAAATGAATTAACCAGAGCCCTGGAACCAAAACTCCTATTGTCCTTATAAGGGCTAGAAATCAGAACTTCTGCTTTGCAGCTACCAGAAGTAAACAAAAAAGAATGGCTCCTATCTTCTTTCTTCCTTCTAATGTGATGTAAGTACCTCCAAATGACAGAATCTATCAGAAATCAGTTGGCAATGAAGTCTGAGAAATGTCATTTTCAAGTTGCTACTCCCAGTAGTTCTAGGGAGAATATAGAGGTGTGAGTATGTAGGAGCTGAGTGTCATTGGATTGTATTGGGCACACTGGCATACTATTGTACATAGTAGGTGCTTAGTAAATATTATTGAATTAAATGAATATTTGGAGCATTTAGTATACTAAAGAACTTCACAGAATATCTAGATTAATAAAACCATTTCTTGCACACTGGCATACTGTTGTACATAGTAGGTGCTTAGTAAAGGTTACTGAATTAAATACATATTGAGAGCATTTAGTATACTAACTAAATAAGGACTTTGCATAATACCTAGATTAATAAAATCATTTATTGCCTTCAGGTAGCTTACAATCTAGAGAAAGAGGCTGAAATGTAAACAAGTGACTATGTATTTGAGGAATAGTGTAATAACTGTTGAATCTCTATCACAGAGAATGAGCTAAAGGAGTACGGAAGAAAGAATAAATTCAGCATAGAGGATGAAAAGGGAAGGGCTTCTTGGAGGAAATGGCAGACACTCTAGGCATTGTGAAAGGGCTTTTGAAACTGAGAGAAGATTGGAGGAAAATTCACTCGAAAGGAAAAAGCAGGTACCATGTCACAAGATGTGGAAGCAAACGGCATTTTGGGGAGTTAGTACAGCATGGCTGTAACTTAATGAATTTTTTTAATATTAAAATACTTAAGTTTTAAAAAGTAGGGTAAATTATATTACTCCATAAAAATAGTAATTTACCTAACAAATCCATACTTCAATTATAAACTCCAGTCTAATCCAGGTCCAAAATTCCATGATTAGAATTTGATAGCAGCTTTATTGCAAGTACTAAAATACAAGTCCTTAAATTGGCCCTTGGAAAGATTATATACCTTAGCATTAACTTTATACCCAACACCATTTGTTAAAAGAGTAATATTTCTTGCCCAACCCTTGCCCTCACCTCACATGCTACATTATGTTCCAAATCCAAGCCTGGGACATGCATGCACAATGCTCTACTCTTAATAGAGTCAGTGGAAATCATGTGGTGGCTGTGTACTAGAGATCAAACTTGACTGGAGGTCTCAATTAGCTAATTTCTCTATCAAGTTTCACATGCTGTATATACCAATCACATTTTGCATAGATGGAGGAGTATGTGTAAATATGGGCTATTAGTAGGCTTTTGGTTTCCATTTAAGCAGGAGGAGTTATTAGAATGAAGATTTAAAGTGGCATTCTTATTTTAAAATTAAGTCATGTATATATAAGTCTGCTACAGTTAGCACCCAAAATTCAGTGTGACCTTTATGGCAGCTGGTGATACTCTAATATTTCTGAGTAGTACATAAAAGGTGAAAGGGCATATCTCCTTTCAATGTGCATATGTAAGTGCAGTAAGTATTAATAGGAGTACATACTTGTGGATAATCCTGGAATGTATATCTAGATTTATAATTAGGAACAGTTATGTGAAATTGATATAAATGTCTGTCATCAGTGGTGTTTGATTATCAATTTCCCTTGTGCATTTTGCAAGGACTATAAGTATATGGTAGCTTGCTTCTCTCAGATTTTATAACAGGTAATGAAAGGGTGTTTAGAATTTCTTTACATTCTTTCATATATAATTATATTTGTTTGGAATCCATAAATTTAAATGTGAGGGTTCTTTTTTATTTGTTTTATTTTGCAAAGTCCAACAAGGCATTATAGAATTTTGAAATGTAATTTTGTATATGAAACTCAATTCTTAACCACCTTTTTAAAAATAACCCCAGAATAAATCTCAAATAGTTATTTTATTATATTCTCCTGCTCTCTGCGCAGATTTCCCTGACTTCCTGGCTCTCTTATTTTTTTCATTCTTTGCTTAGCTTTTTTATTATCCTTATTCCCTGCTATATGCTTCAGTTATGAGATATATACAAAACTTCATAAGGAGAAGTAAACAAACATAAAAGGATGTTTGTATGGAGGGTTTCATATGGTTTTACTTTTTCCTTTATTTTTTCTGTATTGTTTGGGGGTGATAAGCATTAGAAAAATGAAAAAATGATTATTTGAATCACAAAGAAAACTAGCATTAATGTTTTAGGATCTTTAAAAACTTGGTTAGTAGAATTCTTAATGTACAGGCTCTAAAGACTAGCCTAGTTTTCCCATGAATAGATTAGTTTTCAAATGAATTGGTTTGACTTGTTCAGAATGTTGTTCTTCTTAAGTGTTCATGAAAAAATTCACTGAATTTTAGTAAGATCTTTGCATTTTCTATCTCAGACAAAATGATAACTACCTTTTTTTTTTTTTTTTCTTTAACTGAATTGTCATTGTGAAGGCAGGAACCATACCTGTTTTTTCCTCAGTCATGTTCTCTATGCTTTTAGCCTCAGCAGATATTTGTTATTTAACATATAAGTGGACTTAGAAATTAGTTTAAGAAACATTCCAGCATAAAAATGGTAAAGTATGCAAAGTATATTATTATGTAGATATAAAGTAAAGCAATGCACAAAGAAACACAAATGGCCAGTAATCATGAAAGGTGTTATACCTCATTAAGAGTCAAATAATATAGATGGAAACAACCTATATATCTTTTTTTCCAAAGATTCAAAATACTTGGTTATCTTCAGGATTGGCAAAGGAATAGGGAAAAATGAGTACTTTCATTCTCTATTGATATAAGTGAAAATTACTTCAACTCATTCTGGAAAGCAGTTTGGAAATATGTATCAAATATAGAAGGTATGGAGCTTTTGTTCCAATAGTTCTATACCTAGGAATTTATTTTAAGGAGATATTCAAGTGTGGTGAGGTGTGGTAAGATGACATGTGGGTTTTTTTTTTTTTTTTTTTTTTTTTTTTTTTTTTTTTTTTTTTGAGACGGAGTCTCACTCTTGTTGCCCAGGCTGGAGTGCAGTGGTGCGACCTCGGCTCACTGCAACCTCCACCTCCCAGGTTCAAGTGAGTCTCCTGCCTCAGCCTCCTGAGTAGCTGGGATTATAGGCATGTACCACCTTGCCTGGCTAATTTTGTGCTTTTAGTAGAGATGAGGTTTCCCCATGTTGGTCAGGCTGGTTTATGGCAGCATTGATTATATCATAGAAGAATTCATGCTCTACATATTCATCAATAAGAAATCTATTAAATAAGCTGTGATTCCTTTATACAAAGAAATACCACACAGCCATTAAATGATGTAGATCTGTATTTACTGATCTATAAAAATGTTATGATACATTCTTGAGTAAAAAAACAGGTTACAATATAGCATGTGTAGAATGTGTATCAGAGGCTGGCAAGCTTTTAGTTGTAAAAGGTCAGGTAGTAAATATTTTAAGTTTTGTCGGTTGCATAGTCTCTGTCATATTACTCAGCTCTCCTATTGCAGTGCAAAAGTAGCCAGGGACATATGTAAACAAGTGAGCATGGCTATGTTCCAATAAAACTTTATTTACAGAAACAGGCAGTTGCTTAAGTTTGCTGACTCCTAGTATATATGTAAACACACACATACACACCCATACAGACTGAGCGAGAGAATATACATTTCTAGAATAATGTTTACCCAAATGTTAACAGTAGATGGCTCTGCATGGGGAATTCTAGGTGATTTTCATTACTTTATATTTTTCTGTATTATATGATTTTTATAGGCACTAGGAAATGTCATAAAAATTATTATTTCATGAAAAGACAGAGTCTGTTTACCCTTCGGAGAAGCAGGTTCATAGTGTAACATGCCAAAGGATTCTGAGATCTTGCATGTTACATATGTACATATCAAATAAAGTAATATTTAAATATAGTTCACCATTTTGTCTGTGGCAAAATCACCTCATGTCTGTGTTATTGCACTTGTTTCTTTAATAATTTACTTGCCCCTGGTTCTTATAGCTCTTCCCCATTCTGTTACATTCACAATTGCCAGATTTACCTAAGAATATTTTTTGAAATCTACAATTGTATTGTCTAGGTCTTCTAGAATCTATCAGAAGTAGCCCAGTTTTGTAATAGAAAATAAATACACATATGCACACACTACTTTCTTGGTTATTCTGTTTCTGTTACTGCCAGCTTTCTGATTTATCCTCCTATCCCATTAGTATAGGTGCCACCAAGGTTCTGTCCTTGTTCTCTTCTTCCACTACATTGTTGCCCTTGGCGTGCCTGTGGCTTGCCACCTCATGGGAGGACTCATCTGGAAATTCATGGAAGTAGGTGATAGGTAGCAAATCATGTCTTGGAAATTTATTAAAACCTACACTCACAATAACCAGTTACCCATAACTATTTTCAGGTCCTCATGTAGGCTTTAGCTTTCTGTCAAATTTGTCTAGTAGATGTGACAAATTTGGATTTATTAACTCGGCTTTAACATCTGGATCACCACAATATGTAACTTTAGAAACCTAACTTTTCAATGTCAGCCTTGAAAGAGTCATGTTTGTCACTTCTGGATATGTATTTGGAGACAGAGAAAAGTAAAAGCAGAGAAGCCAGCTGATCTTACCCATCATATAGGCAAAGTATGATAGTAGCCCTGACTAACTAGATTGCAGTGGAAGTAAAAAGATGTAGATGCGTTCTGGGATTTTAAGAAGACAAATTAGCAGGATTTGGTGATGGACTAGATTTAGAGAGATAAGGTGAGAGCCCATCAAAGATAATTCACGGTCTGCTGCTTGTGCAAATGGGGTATAATGGTTACCCTTTCCCCCATGAAATAGAAGGCTATCATCATCTGCTGAGAAACAGAAGTGAGGGTTCAGAAGCTGAGGACTTTGCCAGCCAGGGGACAGGAGGTTGGGTACTTTAGGCAGAAGGAGCAGCATTAACAAAGGCTTGAAAATGTGAAAATAATCAGCGTTTTCTGGAAATTTTTAATAGTGTAGTGGAATTAGAACACAGTAGTATGGGATGTGGAGTAGGGAAGGGCAGTATAGAGAAGTGAGTTTGGAAAAATAAGCTAAAGCCTGATTGTGAAGGGTCTTGAATCCCATGCTAATTAGTTTACCTTATCTTTATAATTCAGCTGTTCTCAGACAGCTGAGATTCATATACAGCTAACATTTTATATCCAATTTATGGACTAACAGAGTTGCCTTCTTTTATTTTGTAAAGCAGTAATAAAAACCATTATCTTAAAATATCAGAGATCTCTTAAAAGACTTTATTTTTCACTTGACAATGGTGGCAAAATAAATCCTAGAGTCAATATAGAAATTATTGTAATTATCATAAGACTTTATTTTTTAATTAATGAAGAATTGCTGGAAATTAATAAACACTAGACGTCTATTTGAAAAGAGGAACTCAGAGGCTAGTTACTTAACTTCAACACCTTAAAAAAACAGCCACAAATCACCAGTCAAGTGGAGAGCTTGAGCAATGAAGATAGTAGTAACAGCATTGCTGAGCCTTACCATATGATAACATGCTTAAAAGGGCTTGGCAAATGCTGAACTTCCACTGTCCTGGAAAGAATAACTATTTATGCTTAGTAGATTGGACAAATGCTGGGTCAGTTTTTTACAAAAAATTTCTGAAGATGTGCTAAGAGGGGAATGAAGTTCATGTGATAGTTTTAGAATTATAAAATTTGTCATTTTAAGTGCCCATTTCAAAATATTGATCTGCAGTTTTTATCATTATTGAGAAAGTTTTCTTATATTTTTGTTTATACATGTTTTAAAATATCCGTCAGTCCTACTCTTATGGATGATTATACATGAGACTGAATACAATATTCTGAATGATTCAAATGTTCTCTTTTTTGCAACATTAACTGTTATTTTTCCTTTATCTTCCACTGTCCATAGTTTTCTGTTAAGGAGGTCTTAAAAACTGCACACTCAGTATTTATAAGAATTGTAAATTTACAGGAATTTCAGGAATTGTACTAGAATTGACATAACTCTAAATTATATTATAAAGGAAGCTAAAGAACATATAAATCATGCCAAAAATACTTAGGATTGGGAGTACTGGATGCCTCAGGGAATTGGTAATTTGATACAAAGCCTGTCACCTGTTAAAATTTATCCTGGGTCAGTAGTGACTGAAAATCATTATGACCTGACAGGTGTTCAGGATCGTGTGTAAACTGAAGTGGTGAACTCAGTATAGTTCCTATTTGACACGTGTATGCATTACTGAAACCACTGCAACATTAATTGATAACTATGCTGGCAATCTTGATTGAGGTGCCAAGGACTAACTGGCCTGAACTCTTTTCACCCCTACTAATGTGCCTTTTAAAATAGGTCCAACTGTGCTTGTGTAGCAGAAAAGTGTGTTTGGACCTGTTCCTTTCACTAGATTACTTTACTCCTAAAATTGACCATCTATATTTCCCACAGTGGCTCCCCTTATTATAACATCTTAGAGTTTTTTTTTCCCCCTGGCAAAATGTTTTGTCTGTCTTTTGAATAATCAAATTACATAAAACATTAAGTTGCGGGTACCCACAGGTATAAGCAGTTCCATTTCTCTACATTCTTTCCTTGGAATTTAATTTAGAAGCATGAATATGCTCTTAAATGTACAAGGATTCACATCAATCTTGATTAAATATTACTGATTTTTTAAATGTAGTTAATATTTGTTATTCAAAAAATTGTTGTTTTATGTACAAGTGAGTCAGAAATAAAATAAATCCACTCAACCTTTCCTAGTGGTAGCAAGTGGAGGAAAAGAGAAAGAAAAGGATTGATTCTTACTGGTATCATAGAGTAAGGAGAACAACTTCTTTTTCCTCGCTAATGGATCATGATAGTATGCAAGTCTACATACATACATTTATCCCCAACCATGCCAGCAACAAGACTTTAGCCAGGTGGGACCATAAAAGAAACAGACCTTTAATAAGAACGTAATAATTTTTTAAGTTATATATACTCTAGTGTCTCTCCAGCCAGAACATAATTGTGCTGCTTACAGATGACTTAGGAATGCTTTTTGATTAGTCTTCTTTAACTAGCAAATTCTTCTCCCTTTTTGCAAATCCTTCCAGAATGCTAAGGAAAGGCTAAAAAAAAAAAAAACAAACAAAAAAAACAAAAACAAATCTTAAACGTGTCTGCATATAGGCAAAAATAATGATGGTATGAAATTTAAATTGGTTTTCCAATAGAGGCAATAAATATAACTATATGTCACAGTTTTGCCTCATGGTTAGCAATATGCCTTTGCAAAATAGCTTACCAGGGTTATGGGCATAACTTGTGAGCATGGGACAAAACCAATTTATTTGTAGAATGAATTCATTAGCAATATGCATTTGTAAACTGAGCAGTTCCTAGACTCAACAGTAACAAATTGGGTGATTATAACTGAATTATTCAGTTTTGCTTTGCTACTTTTGTATAATTATTCTGGATATTCCCCAAACATTACTTTGTACTCTGCCTTAATAGCTTTGGTAATGCTGTCTTATCTACCTGGAATCTGCTCTATTTTTTTCTTCCCTATCCTCTCATCCATACCTCTCTTCTGATCAAGTAAATTTCTAACACATCTTTCAAGGTTTAGAGTAACTGTTGATTCTTTTCTAGACCTCTCACCACCTCTCCCCACCCATATCCAGTTTCCATTATAGACAGTATCAACTTTTCCTTCCACACCCTTAGCAGTCATGTTGTGCTGGTTGTACTTTATTTGTGAGCTACTCAAAAGAGACATTATGGTGTGTTTAACATGTAGTAAACAGAGATGTTTATCAAGTCAATTACTAAATAAATACAGCTTAATTCTTTTCATTTTTGTTGTGTTTAAATAAATGTTTGTTCACATGCTTAGATGAGCTCTAAAAGACCTAGAGAAATATCTTAAAAGGTACATTTAAATATTTTTGCTTCTAATGAAATATTTTTGCTTCTAATGAATCCTGACCATAATTTTTTTAATCAACTATGGCCTTTAAGATACTTTTAATGATTGTTAATTTGTGTATATATGTTGAAAAATAGCTAATAGACTTTAAAAAATCAACTGTTTAGAAGTTCCTCAAGTTTTATCATGTGTTCCAGGGAAAAGTAGGGCAGGATTGTTTAAGGGCTGTAAGTGGCACAAGCCTAGCAGTCTACAGTGCCAAAAAAAAAAAAAAAAAAAAAATTTGGCCAAGCATGGTGGCTCACGCCTGTAACCCCAGCACTCTAGGAGGCCAAGGAAGGTAGATCACTTGAGACCAGGAGTTAGAGACCAGCCTGGCCAACATGACGAAACCCCATCTCTACTAAAAATACAAAAGATTAGCCAGGCATCATGGCGCATGCCTGTAGTCCCAGCTACTCGGCTACTCGAGAGGCTGAGGTGAGAGAATCACTTGAACCGGGGAGGCAGAGGTTGCAGTGAGCACAGATTGCACCACTGAACTCCAGCCTGGGCGACAAAGCGAGATCCTGTCTCAAAAAAAAAAAAAAGAAAAAGAAAAGAAAAGAAAAGCTAATTATGGAAAAGTTTAAAAATATTCAAAAGTAGAGAGAATAGTTTAGTGAATCCCCATTGACCTATTACCAGATTTAATGTTTATTAACCAATGGCCAGTCTTGTTTTATCTATTCCCTAACTCATTGTCCCTGCCCCAGATTATTTTTTAAAGGCAGGTTTATTGAGGTCTCATTTGTAGAAAATGTAATGTATTAATGTGTTCTTTTTAAAAATAAAGAAGAGTTGGGACAAACATAAACAGTTGTATATGTGTTCTAGATTGTGTTCAAGGCCAGGCACAGTGGCTTACACTTGTAATCCCAGTACTTTGGGAGGCCGAGGTGGGCAAATCACAAGGTCAGAGTTCAAGACCAGCCTGGCCAACACAGTGAAACCCTGTCTCTACTAAAAATACAAAAATTAGCTGGACATGGTGGCGAGCGCCTGTAATCCCAGCTAGTTGGGAGGCTGAGGCAGGAGAATTGCTTGAACCTGGGAGGCAGAGGTTGCAGTGAGCCAACATCGTGCCACTGCACTCCAGCCTGAGCAACAGAGCCAGACTCCATTAAAAAAAAAAAAAAAAAAAAAAAGATTGTCTTCAAGATATAGACTACTTTCATTACTACAAAACTATCCCTCGTGCCACTTTGTTTTGTTTGTCACTGCTCCTGCATAGCAGGGCTACACTGTGGGCTGTGTGCTGAGAGTAGCCCCCTCATGCCACTTTGTAGTCAGTCTCTTCACCCACCCCCACCTCCTGAAAACCACTGATTTATTTTCATTCCTGGAATTTTGCCTTTTTCTAGATGTCATGTAAGTGGGTTCAAACAGCCTTTTGTGTCTGGATTCTTCCACATAAAGCTTTTGATATTCACTCATGATATTACATATATCAGTAATTTATTTCTTTTTGTTGTTCAGTTGTATTTCATTTTATGCATGTACCACAATTCATTTACCAGGTGATAGATATTTAGGTTATTTCCTATGATGGTCTGTTATGAGTGAAGCAACTCTGAACATTCACAAACAGATTTTATTGTGGATATATGTATTTATTTTTCTTGGGTAAATATCTAGGCATGGAATTGCTAGATTATGTGATGGGTGTGTTTGTTGTTATAAGAAACAGCCAAACTGTTTTTCAAAGTAGTGTACTATTTCAGTGAAAAATTCAGTGCACTTCCAAAATTTTATACTGAGAAAACTATTCAAATTTTTTAGCGTTAAATTTCTGTAAAAATTAGTTTTAAGTTGCTAATAAATCTTTGATTTAAAGTACTTGGTTATTTTTATTACTCAAAGCAAAAAGATTCACTGAGGCAACTATCAAGACATATGGCTGCCTTCAGCTGGCAAGATCCTGGCCAGAGTTCTCTTGGATAGACTACAGTATAGCCTTGGCAACTATATGCTCCCCCAAATCACAGTGTGGCTGTCGGCCATGCCACAGTACAGATGACCTGATCTTTGCGGCATGTTTAGATTTAGGAAAGTCAGGGCTTAAATCAGGATGTATCTTACAAGACTGCAGATCCCAGAAGATTTATTTTTCTGGTTAAATGAAGCTGCCTCTAAAGAAATGCACCTTCTATGTAGAGTTAAAATGGATTCTTTTTTTTTTTTTAATAATTGTAATTATATTTTAATTACCATTGTAGAAATCCCATGAGATTGCAAAGCCAGGCAAGTTTACATAGTAGGGGATTTGAGAAGGCTTCTTTGAGGAAGTAATATTTGAGTCAAGGAATAAATAAGAATAATAAAAATTACAAATTTGTGATTAGGGAAATTACAGAGGTTCATAAAATCTTATTGAGTCTTCAGAGCAGTTATTGCTTGGTTTATACTTCCAGACTTCCTTTCTCAGATCGTGGGGCATTAAGAAGTAGCAGCTGGTGTCCTCCAGTCAAAGTTCCTAGACTTCAGAATCTGCTTACCCAGCTCTGAATCAATGTGCTGCCAAGTTGCTCAGAATATAGATAAAGCTCAATCATTTGGAAAATGGGCTTCCAGAATTTTTTTTTCTAGATGCAAGTCCCTCGGCTTTGCCCCATTTACATCTGCATGAGGAAGGGGGTCTTTCTTTAGCCCACAAAGATGCCTCTCCTCTCTCCACTCTTGTGGGGCTTCAATATTTGCAGTCAAAGGTCTCTG
>NW_012101399.1:4436484-4450757 GCF_000951045.1 Mandrillus leucophaeus | reverse complement strand
ACCATCAGAGTGAACAGGAAACCTACAGAATGGGAGAAAATTTTTGCAATCTACTCATCTGACAAAGGGCTAATATCCAGAATCTACAAAGAACTCAAACAAATTTACAAGAAAAATGGATTCTTTTAAAATTTTAAAAATATCATTGTCATTAAGGATTTGGGAAGGAAAGCGTAAATAATGGCATCTGATTATTACATTATCTTTTTTCCTGGTGAAACAATTTGATTAAGCTAAGAGTTCCAGGTTTTTGGTAGTAATTTTTTTTACTAGAATTTTGAAAGGATTTAAGTCTATGACATATTTTCAATTTTATTAGAAAATAAAAGGTGCTTTACTAGTTCTTGCTTTGGTATCATGTAGAATAGACTCATATATATCACCAACATTTCACTTTCAGCTGGCATTTATTGAGTGCCACAATGAAGCCCTAGACTAGGTCTTTACTCAGTGTGCTGCTTAAGCATAACAGATTAAGTTAAAACTGCTGGAATAGCTTCCCAAAAGATTAAGTTCATAGCCTGCTTTAGCCAGGTGCAACATTATCTAATCTGTGATGTAAATACACAGGAATTACTCTATGCTAGTAACCAAATTTTGGCAATTTATAAAAGACAGCATTTCTACATTATAATGTCTTTGAAATCTATAGCACAACACAATAAACCAAGGAATTCGGAGGTCTCACTTTATTTTCAGAGAAGGCCAAATAGCTACTGGATAATGATGCTGTTAATGATTCCTAGAACTGAAAGAAAGTTCCAATGAGAGCTGAAATGGCTCAACCCCTAGGGCTCAGACATCCTTGAAGTATATCCCCTGGATAATCAGACTTGGTTTCTTGGGTCAAAGACTTGATCTGATTCTTTGCCATAACTACCCAGAATAGGTAATGAACACAGTCCCACAGTAATATTTATTTGCACCAAATGCCATAGTCATTCAGAATCTGTCTGGGATGTTCAAGAATTTAGAAATAGCCTATATCTGCATTATAGGGTTATTATAAATCTTATATTAAAGATCTAAGTCAACCTGAGGCCAGGGCCAAAACTTTGTGAAAGAAATGCTACACAGAGTTTAGAAGGAGATATCCTTTTATTTGGACTCTAAATTTTCAAAGTGTTGAGACTTTCAAAGAGAGAAGCCAAGACAACTCACTTCCTAAATACAATGGTCTGGGACATTTTTAGAGTATAGACTCCATAGCCAGGGTAGGAGTACCTGCAACTAGTAATAAGGAAGGCACGAACAGTTTAAAAGGACTAAGAAAATCACTCGGAGCCATGTTGGCTTTGCAAGAGATGAGGCTCAGCTGATAGCCACGTTGCTCTTAAGCCAGAGTCAAGCTGCAGAGACTAATAATTCTTTCTTCCTTAGGATCCATGGTGTGTTTTCACATCTACTGGGGTTCAATTATAATAGTCACAAATTAGGATTGAAGAGATATGTCTTTCTTTACTTTAACTGATCTCGTCTTAATAAAACTCTACGCCCTCTAATGATGAAAAAAGCTTGAGCTGGCTGATCAAAGTTACCTGTTTTTACAATGAAAAATTTAGGAGATTTTTTAGATGAATACTGTATGTTTCCACCCATATGAAGTATGTGAAGTGTCCCTCTACCCCCATGTTACTTTTAAGATAAATTTGGAGCAGAGAAGCTCTGGCATTGCAGAAGGGTGATGTGGCCCTCACAGGCTTCTTATTGAGATGGTTTGTTTTGCTTCATTTTAAGGGCATTATATTCTTGCCTTGATGCATCTGCTTTAATTTAGCTGGGCTCCCTGCTAACTGAGTGTCCTATAGGGGTAGCCACTGAAATATTGCTGGCTTCACCTAATTTCTGGAACCTCTGTGCTGGCACCTGCTGTTGATGACCATGCTATTGCCCCTAGTTATGAGGTCCCTGTACCTTGTCATCCACGTCTAAACCTAGCGGCCAGTCCAGCAGCCTGTTCAACAAACTGACCCTCTTGAATACCTGGTGGCTCTTGGATACTTTCTTAGAAACCATCTGGAGAGTTCAGGATCTAGTGTAGATGCCCTTAGTCTAGGCATTCTCATCACTGATACTCAAGCACTCTGGCACCATATTAGATATAGGACTATGTCAAGCAGAGGAATTCTCACAGAGCTTTCTGACTCTCCACACTACACAGGAATCAGGGCACCATCCTCAATAATCTTTGATTTGCTTAGAGTTGTTTGGGTTTTCTTCTCTAACTCTCTCCCTCAGCCAAGTTTGATCCCCCAAAAGGGAGCAAAGATACCTTCTAACATTTTTCACTTTCTCACTCCCTCTCACTTTCTCCAACCCAGGAAAAAAAATCATATTATATCCAAATACACTAGGTGGTGCTTTTTCTCCCTTTCCAGGGGAAATAAGCCTTAGCCCCATGGCTTATCCTTAATGACCAAAAGTCTACCTGGAGAGGAGGGGGAAGAATTGCCAAAAAGGAAAACATTGGGTAGCAAATATTTTACAGAAACTTTCTACTTCACCTGGGTTTATTTGTAGAGTCCTCCCTCTTCCTCCTCTTCCTCCTCCTCCTTCTTCTTTTGTTTTTGTTTTTTGTTTGTTTTTTGAGATGGTGTCTCACTCTCCCCCAGGCTGGAGTGCAGTGGTGTGATCTCGATATCAGCTCACTGCAACCTCTGCCTCCCGGGTTCAAGTGATTCTCCTGCCTCAGCCTCCTGAGTAGCTGGCCTTACAGGTGTGTGCCATCACACACAGCTAATTTTTGTATTTTTAGTAGAGATGGAGTTTTACCATGTTGGCCAGGCTGGTCTCAAACTCCTGACCTCAGGTGATCCATTGGCCTGGCCTCCGAAAATGCTGGGATTACAGTCGTGAGCCACTGTGCCCAGCCTCATTCTATCTTCCACATGCTTCGAACACATTCTTTTACCACCATTGCTACTGCCCCAATAGTAGAAAACTGTAAATTTCTGAAGTCAAACAATCTACATTTGAAACTTGGTTCACAGTAGCTATGTGAATTGAATGAAGTTTCTTTTTTTTTTAACTTTTAAGTTTGGAGGTGCATGTGAAGATTTGTTACATAGGTAAACATGTGTCACACAGGTTTGTTGTACACCCAGATATTAAGCCCAGTACCCAACAGTTACCATTTCTGCTTCTCTCCCTCCTCCCACCCTCTCCCCTCAAGTAGACCCCAGTGTCTGTTGTTTTCTTCTTTGTGTTCATAAGTTCTTATCATTTAGCTCCCACTTAAAAGTGAGAACATGTGGTACTTGCTTTTCTGTTCCTGTATTAGTCTGCTAAGGATAATAGCTTCCAGCTCCATCCACGTTCCTGCAAAAGACATGATCTTGTTCTTTTTTTAAGGTCACATAGTATTTCATGGTATATATGTAGCCACATTTTCTTTATTCAATCTGTTATTGGTGGGCATTTAGGTTAATTCTATGTTTTTGCTATTGTGACTAGTGCTGCAATGAATATTTGCATGCATACATCTTTATGGTAGAATGATTTACATACATCTGGGTATATACCCAGTTATGGGATTGCTGGGTGAAATGGTAGTTGTGATTTTAGCTCTTTGAGGAATTGCCATACTGCTTTCCACAATGGTTGAACTAATTTACACTCCCACCAATGATGTATAATTGTTCCTTTTTCTCCACAACCTCGCCAGCATCTGTTATTTGACTTTTTAGTAATGGCTATTCTTACTAGTGTGAGAGGGTGTCTCACTGTGGCTTTGGTTTGCATTTGCATTTCTCTAATGATCAGTGATATTGAGCTTTTTTTCATATTGAGCTTGCGGGCTACATGTATGTCTTCTCTGGAGAAGTGTCTGTTCACGTCCTTTGCCCACTTTTTAATGGGGTTGGTTTTCTCTTGTAAATTTGTTTAAGTTCCTTATACATGCTGGATATTAGACCTTTGTCAGATGCATAGTTTGCAAACATTTTCTCCCATTCTGCAGATTGTCTGTTTACTTTGTTGGTAGTTTCTTTTGCTGTGCAGAAGCTTTTAAGTTTAATTAGATCCCACTGTCAATTTTTGCTTTGATTGCAATTGCTTTTGGTGTCTTTGTCATGAAATCTTTGCCTATTCTTATGGCCAGGATGGTATTGCCTAGGTTGTCTTCCAGGGTTTTTATAGTTTTGGGTTTTAATTTAAGTCTTTAATCCATTTTGTATTTTTGTAGATGGTTTAAGGAAGGGGTTCAACCTCAGTCTTCTCCATATGGCTAGCCAGTTATTCCAGCACCATTTGTTGAATAGGGAGTATTTTCCCCATTGCTTGTTTTTGTCAGCTTTGTTGAAGATCAGATGGCTGTAGATATGTGGCCTTATTTCTGGGCTCTCTATTCTGTTCCATTTGTCTATGTGCCTGTCTTTGAACCAGTACCATGCTGTTTTGGTTACTGTAGCACTATAGTATATAGTTTGAAGTCAGGTAAAGTGATGCCTCCCATTTTGTTCTTTTTGCTTAGGATTGCCTTGGCTATTCGGTCTCTTTTTTGGTTCCATATGAATTAAAATTTATTTTTTCTAGTTCTGTGAAGAATGTCATTGGTAGTTTGATAGGAGTAGCATTGAATCTGTAAGTAGCTTTTGGCTGTATAGCTATTTTAATGATACTGATCCTTCCTACCCATGAGCATGGGATTTTTTTTATTTTTTATTTTCTTATGTCTTCTCTGATTTCATCTGTGTTTTGTAATTCTCATTGTACAGCCCTTTTCTCTTTCTGGTTAGCTGTATTCCTAGGTATTTCATTCTTCTTGTGGCAGTTGGGACTGGGATTGCCTTTCTGATTTGGCTCTCAGTTTGGCCGTTGTTGGTGTATAGGAATGCTAGTGATATTTGTACATTGATTTTTGCATCCTGAAAATTTGCTGAAGTTGTTCAGCTGGAGGAGCTTTTGGGCCAAGACTACGAGATTTTCTAGATATAGAATTATGTCATCTGCAAACAGTGATAGTTTGATGTCCTTTCTTCCTATTTGAATACGCTTTGTTTCTTTCTCTTGCCTGATTGCTCTGGCTAGGCCTTTAAATACTATATTGAATAGGAGTGGTGAGAGAGGGCATCCTTGTTTTGTGCCAGTTTTCAAGGGGAATGCTTCCAGCTTTTGCCTATTCAGTATGTTGGCTGTGGTTTTGTCATAGATGGCTCTTATTATTTTGAGGTATGTTCCTTCAATACCTAATTTATTGAGAGTTTTTATGTTGAAAGGATGCTGAATTTTATTGAAAGCCTTTTTTTGCATCTATTGAGATTAATCATGTGGTTTTTGTCTTTAGTTCTGTTTATGTGATGAATCACATTTGTTGATTTGCATACATTAAACCAACCTTGTATCCTGAGGATAAAGCCTACTTGATCATGGTGGATTAGCTGTTTGATGTGCTGCTGGATTTGGTTTGCAAGTATTTTTTTTAAGGATTTTTGTATCAGTGTTCATCAAAGATATTGGCCTGAAGTTTTCATTTTCTATTGTGTCTCTGCCAGGTTTTGGTATCAGGGTGACACTGGCCTCATAGAATGAGTTGAGAAGGAGCCCCTCCTCCTCAGTTTTTTGGAACAGTTTCTTTAGAAATGGTATCAGCTCTTCTTTGTACATCCGGTAGAATTTGGCTGTGATCCATTGGTCCCAGCTTTTTTTATTTGGTAGGCTATTTATTACTGATTTTTAAGCTTGTTATTGGTCTGTTCAGGGAATCAATTGCTTCATGGCTCAGTCTTGGGCGGGTATGTGTGTCCAGAAATTTATCTATCTCTTCCAGGTTTTCTAGTTTGTGTGTATAGAGGTATTTGTAGTAGTTTCTAATGGTTGTTTTTGTTTCTGTGAGGCCGGTGGTAACATTCCCTTCATCATTTCCAGCTGTGTTTATTTGGATCTTCTCTCTTCTTTATTAGTCTAGCTAATGGTATATTTTATTAATTTTTTCAAAAAAAAAAACCAACTGGATTTGTTGATCTTTTGAGTGGTTTTTTTGTGTCTTGATTTACTTCAGTTCAGCTCTGATTTGTGTTATTTCTCGTCTTCTGCTAGCTTTGGGACTGATTTGTTCCTGCTTCTCTAATTCTTTCAGTTGTGAAGTTCCGTTGTTAATTTGAGCCCTTTCTTACTTTTTGATGTGGGCTTCTAGTGCTATGTATTTGAACAATGCATAGAATATAACAAGTGCTCAATTAATAGTGGCTACTAACATTCAGACCTTTATCACTTCTCCCCTAGACTAGTTGTTTGTGTGGTTGCTTTACACACTGGTCTGTGTGTGACACTGGTCTGTGTGTATAAGTGTGTTATGGTATTAGCTGGCAGTGATCATTCTTTTCTATATTTAGGCTTCTTTCAAGATTTTTTGTAAGGCATGTCTGCTGGTAATGAAGTCCCTCAACATTTGCTTCTCTGAAAAGGATGTTATTTCTCCTTCACTTAAGAAGTTTAGTTTGGCTGGATATGAAATTTGTGATTGAAGATTTTTTCTTTAAGAATGTTGAAAATAGGCCCCCAATCTCTTCTGGCTTTTAAGGTTTCAGCTGAGAGTTCAGCTGTTAGCTTGATCAGGTTCCCTTTGTAGGTGACCTGCCCTTTCTGTCTAGCTGCCTTTAACATTCTTTCTTTCATTTTGACCTTGGAAAATCTGACGATTATGTGTCTTGGGGATGATCTTCTTGTGTAGTATCCTGCAGGAGTTCTCTGTATTTTCTGAATTTGATTTTTGGCCTCTTTAGCAAGGTTGTGGAAGTTTTCATGGACAATATCCTGAAATATGTTTTCCAAGTTGTTTGCTTTCTCCCCCTCCCTTTCAGGGATACCAGTGATTCATAGATTTGGCCTCTTTACATAATTCCATACTTCTAGAAGTTTTGTTCATTCCTTTTTATTCTTTTTTCTTTATTTTTGTCTGTCTTTTTTTTTTTTTTTTTTTTTTTTTGAGGTGGAGTCTCGCTCTGTCGCCCAGGCTGGAGTGCAATGGCCGGATCTCAGCTTACTGCAAGCTCCGCCTGCCGGGTTTACGCCATTCTCCTGCCTTAGGCTCCCGAGTAGCTGGGACTACAGGCGCCTGCCACCTCGCCCGGCTAGGTTTTTGTATTTTTTAGTAGAGACAGGGTTTCACTGTGTTAACCAGGATGGTCTCGATCTCCTGACCTCGTGATCCGCCCGTCTCGGCCTCCCAAAGTGCTGGGATTACAGGCTTGAGCCACCGCGCCCGGCCTATTTTTGTCTGTCTTACTTCAGAGAACCAGTCTTCAGGTTCTGAGAGCCTTCCTTCAGCTTGATTTATTCTGCCGTTAATACTTGTGACTACACTGTGAAATTCTTATATTGTGTTATTCAGCTCTGTCAGACCCATTAGGTTCTTTTTTATCTTGGCTATTTCATCCTTCAGCTCCTGTATTGCTTTATTGTGATTCTTATTTTCTTTTAATTTGGTTTTGCCATCCTCTTAAATCTCAGTGATCTTTGTTCCTATCCATATTCTGAATTCTATTTCTATCATTCCAGCCAGTTCAGTCTGGTTAAGAACTCTTGTTGGAGAACTGGTGCAGTCATTTGGAGGATATACAACACTCTGTCTATTTGAGTTACCGGAGATCTTATGTTGGTTCTTTCTCCTCACTGTGTGTGCGAGTTCCTTTAACTGCAGTGTAGATTGAGTACAGTCAATGGACTTCTTTTCTAGATGTTTTCACCAAACCAAGGCTTTGTGCAGGGTCTTTATGTGAAGCTGACTTCTTGTCTCTGGTTTCAGAAGGGGATATGTTAGTGAGGTATTTTTGGTGTTAAAGCTTTAGGGTGTGATCTAGCAGGTGGCACTTAGGCTTCTCAGTCAGTTGGTAGACTCTTGCTCACTTGTGTGGCTCCCCTGTTTCCTCACAGTTGCAGCTGTGTTCCCTCTCAATGCTTTGAAAGTGTGGGTTCCTCTCCCCCTTGAGTGTTGACTGTAAATTATGACTTGGCACTCCTGAGCTGCCCACTGTAGTTCTGGGGTGATCTCAGTGTTTATGTTCCTTCCCCAACTTGGAGGCAGAGAGGAGGGAATCTTAGTAGTTGGTTGTGGCTGAGGGTCATTTGCTTGTCTCCTGGGGTCCCCACCCCAGAGAGATGTAGGTCAGCAATCGCTTAGTGCAATCAGCCCAGGATGGAGTGTCCTTGTGCTGTGGGCCCTAGCCAGGAGTTTACTCCCTGGTGATGAGCAGTGTGGGGCCCGTGGGAAATAGACTGGCATCTCCTTGGCTTAACTGCAACTTGTTTGAGGTGCGAATAAGACATTTTGGGTCTTTGCTCCTTCGTTAGTCCAAGGGTGTCAAGGGCAGTTCCACTGCAGAGGCAGTGGCAGAGAAGCTTTTAGTTGCCCTGAGAGGCTCTGTCCAGGGAGTTGCCAAGTTGCTACTGGCTTGATAGCTCTGGTGGTGGGTTGCTGGAGGCCCAGGCCTGGAAGACCTACCTGGTGAGGAGATATTAGAATGGGCACCCACATAATAGGCTGGTTACTTTTCTGTTGTGCTGCTACAGTATGCTTGGGGCCTGCTCCAGGCCCTAGTTGCCTCATATGTTCCAGTACCTGGAGATATCACCAGGGAAGGCTGCAAAACAGCAAAGATGGCAGCCTGTCCCTTTCTCTGGGAGCTTTGTCCCAGGGAGGTACAGGCCTGTTGCCGGCCCAGAGGCACATGTAGGAGTTGGCTAGAGACCCTGGTTGGTAGGTCCCACCCAATGAGGAGGAACGGGATCCAGGACCGTCTTACAAAAGCAGTTAGGTCACGTTTGGTAGAGCAGCTGTGCTGCGCTGGGGTTCCACTTCACCCCCAGTTGCGTCAAACACTCCAAAGCCTGAAGGCTGGAATGTCTAAGTCACTCAACAGCAAACATGATAGCCCTCCCCTCCCTCTAAGAGTGCTGTCCTAAAAAGGTTACAAACCTCTATCAACCAGAGAACACTGGCAGGGGTGGCTGGAGGCCCTATTGGAAGGTCCCACCCAATGAGGGGGAATGGGATCAGGAGAAAAAAAAAAAGAAACAGTCTGGCCACGTTTTGGTGGAGCAGTTGTGCTGTGCTGGGGGATCCCTTCTATCCTTGGTCAGCTTGGACTCTCCAAAGCCCAAAGGCTGGATCAGTTACGTCACCCAAACAGCAAAGATGGGGTCCCACCCCTCCCTCTGGAAGCATCGTCCCAGGGGGATTTCAAATCTCTGTCAGGTATAGAACATGGTTGGGGCATGGCTGAAGGCCCTGGCTGAGAGGTCCTGCCCAGCGAGGAGGAATGGGATTGGGCACCCACTGAAAGCAACAGTTTGGCCATGTTTTGGTAGACCAGCTGTGCTGTGCTGGGGGATCCCTTTCCCCCTGGCCCGGACTCCCCAAATCCTGAAGGCTGGAATGGCTAAGGCACCCAAACAGCAAAGACGGAAGCCCACCCCTAACTCCAAGAGCTCCTTCTAAGGGAGGTGCGATGCTCCTACCAGAGGCTGGCTGGAATTCCAAGCAAGTGGGTCTTATCCTGTGAGGTGCCATGGAAATGGGGCCTGCAGCCTGTCACTGCTCAGCCGCCTCAATTGAGCCTCTTTCCTAGGAGTATGTACGGGGGTCTAAACTCCCACTTTGCCAGAGCTGCAGCTACTTTTGCCGGAAAACCTGAGTATCTAAGGTTCCAGGGTCTCCACGCTTGCCTGAACGGCTGCTCTGCAAAGACTCCACATAGCTGTGTCTGTCAGACTGAAGGCCCTGGTGCAGTGGGTTCACAAGGAGATCTCCTGATCCAGGGGTTGCAAAGATCCGTTGGGAGAAGCATGATTTCCCGGGGTCGCACATTCACTCGCTGCTTCCCTTGGTGGGGGAAGTTCTCCTGGCTCTGTGTTGTTCCTGGGTGGCCCATTTTCCTGTCTTTTCTTCATTCTCCGTGGGTCAAGTTGTTTCCTTGATTATTCTCAGTGTGAGTACCTGCATGTTTCTGTTGAAGGTGCTGTATTTACTTGCTCCTTCCGTTCCTCTCCAGGAGAGTCATGCACCTTAGCTGCTTCTAGTCAGCCATCTTGGCCACTCCCATTCTGAAAGAAGTTTCTTAGTTCTCTGTGATTTGGTTTTTTTTTTTTTTTTTTTTTACCTATAAAATATGATAATAATAGCCTTACCTCTGCAGATAAGATGATCATAGAAAACACTTTGAACAATGCATGGAATATAACAAGTGCCCAACTAATAGTGGCTATTAACATTCAGACCTTTATCACTTCTCCCCTTGACTAGTCATTTCTAATTAAATTCATTTGTCCCCATTCCCACCCCCAGTCTCTTTTATTTATACTAGTATATAGAATTCAGAGGATCTGAGAATTGGATGGGAAAAATTACATCTTTATTTCGACTTACATTTGACTGAAATTTGACATCTTTCCATTCTAGAAGTCCAATGCTCAGTGCGTCAGAGGCACCAGCACCTTTCCATTCTAAATGTAGGTTTGAAATGAGAGAATTATTCATAACATCAGTGACCATGTCACTAACAAAAATCACAAATATCTGATATCAAATTGCAGTTGTTACAGGTATCTCTTTTATGCTTTATCACTACTTTTAAGTTATGATAGTACTTTCTACTAGGTGGTGTTATTTATTTTATTAATAAGTTTTTGTGCTGTCAGCTTCTATTATATCCCACATTAAAAAATTTTGATAAGTTATAGTTCAATATGATTGGTTTCTTTTCTAAAACAATGAATTTAAACCATTATTCTGAGAAGTAATATATAGGCTTCACTAGATCTTAAAAGGGACTTTTACACACGCACACAAAAGTGCAACACACCTTATTTAAAATGATTTTTTAAAGAAAAATGACACATAACCATATTACTCCCTCTTTAACATGTTTCACTGGCTCCCTTCTCTGACAGTATCAAGTACAAACTCCTCAGGGAGACATACAAGGACATACAAGGGGTGTCCATCCACCCCTAAAGCCTCATTGCTTCTCACTCACTGCCCAAGACCCTATCTTTCCAGCCATTCTGAACTTCTCACAGGACCTGGAAGACACATTGCTCTTTCATGCCTACATTCATGTGTATGTGTTTTTGTTGCTTTGGTTTTGGAATGCCCTTCTTCCTTCTTCTTTCCCATTTATTCCTTCTTACTTATCCATCAAAGTTGTATTCATCATTAAAGACATTGCTAACGTCTCTTCCTCTTTAAGTCCTTGTGAATTCCCAGTCCAGTGGAGGTGACTTTCCTCACTTCTCCCACAGCACCTTGTGTAAGGATCCATGTAGTTGTCAGGACAAGTGTCAACTGGGTACTATTTGTCATGTTTTATGAGGCCTTACTTTTACTGTTTACTTTTCTGCTCTCATTAGACTGAGTTCCTTGAGAGAAGATTATGATTTATTCCCTCCTCTTCTGTCTCCATAGTTCCCGCAGTAGTACTAGTCTTCAACTCAATGAATGGGTGAAGTCTGATAGAGCACAAGTATGAATAGAATTGATATGTCACTTCAGAGGGAAAGTACCAGAGATATTCTGAATTGTTATTGTGCCCTCCTTTTCTGGGAACAGTGGAAGAAAATGTTACTCCTTTGAGAGGCTGAATGACAAACTGGGTGAGACTAATCAACTAATGCAATGATAGAGGAGAAGCTTTGTGTCTTTTGGGGAGAAAAGATGTGTAACATTTTTCCTCTGCAGTCATGGAAGAAGGGTATCTTGGCTTCAGTAGAGGTGAGGGATGCTGTCCTAGAAGGACTATGTTGCTGTGAGCTAAATGTCCCACACCAGCATTTAAGGGGGTTAAAATATGACAGTAGACTCTTCAAAACTTTGACGAAATAAATGGATGAATATGGCTAGTGTTGCAACTAGTTATTTCTGACCAGACAGAAACATCAATCATTATACTGTTTTTGCATTTATCTGATTTGATTATGGTTAGATTTCAAGGAGGTTCTTGATTTTGCTCTAGGCATCCTGTACTATTACTAAATTCTAAGAAAATTTTGTTTTAGATCTAAGAATTGAGAAAGAAAAACTTTTTATCTGAGGAATGCAAGCTCCTTTTAATTTAGGCCCAGAGAGGCGTAAACTGTGATGGCATATAACAGTAGTCACATCTCACTCCCTCTTTGAGCTAAATAATTATCTCTTGAAGCCATTTGCTATGCAGGCTCTAGACTAACTGACACCAAGTAACCATAGAATGCCATGTGCTAGACACCATAACTCTTACCCTATAGTTCAGTTCGATGATGTATAGCCAATCACTAATCAATGTTACTTCTATAAACCAATGAGAATTCCTGTCAGACAACTTGGTATCAGCCCACTCCTTCTTCCCTTTTGCCTTTAAAAACCTGCTAGTACCCATTAACCATCCCCCCATGTACAACTAGTATATATCCATAATAATTAAAAAGAAAACTTTTTTTTGTTTGTTTTGTTTTTGAGACGGAGTCTCACTCTGTCGCCCAGGCTGGAGTGCAGTGGCCCAATCTCTGCTCACTGCAAGCTCCGCCTCCCGGGTTCATGCCATTCTTCTGCCTCAGCTTCCCAAGCAGCTGGGACTACAGGTGCTCGCCACCATGCCCAGCTAATTTTTTGTATTTTTTTTAGTAGACACGGGGTTTCACTGTGTTAGCCAGGATGGTCTCGATCTCCTGACCTTGTGATCGACCTGCCTCAGCCTCCCAAAGTGCTGGGATTACAGGCGTGAACCATTGCACCCGGCCAAAAGGAAAACATTTTTTAAAAACCTTCCTGTAACAAAGGCTGAGTGGAGTACTCCCCAAGGCAACTTGGAAGTGTGTTTAAGGCTGCAGTTCTCAACCCCGGCTCAAATAAATTGCCTATATTAATTTTGCCTCAGTTTCTTTCTTTAGGTCAACAGAATCCATGTGATTATTAGGATATGTCCATTGGACACCATTCTACATTTTATATCAGCAGGGAAAAAATAGCATTGTAAATGGTAACAAGTAAATAATCATGCTGAAGAAAAATAAATTGGATTCTTACACTTACGACAAAATGGAGTTGAGAAGAATTAAAGATTTTTAAAGTAAATAACTAAATCATAAAAGTATTAGAATAAAATATAAGATACATTTTGTAGTATACTCCTCACATAGAGAAATAGGCCTTTCTAAGTATTACCAAAAAAACTGGAAGCCATAAAATAAAGACTAAAGTGTATGACATCATACAAATATTTTAAAATTCTGCATTAAAAACACAGATCATAAAGTAAAAAGAGAAATAGAAATCTGGAAATGAAGAGTTGCAGCTTTGTCATACGTAAAGGGCTATCCTCTTAAATATATAGATTTCTTTAAAGAAATAACAACCTAATAGGAAAAAAATGGTCAAAGGATAAAAGCAATTACTAGAAAAGGAAGTACAAGTGATCCTTACTTAAAATACAAAAAGTTTAATAACCTTACTTAAAATGAGAGAAATGCAGTGAAACTCATGATCAGATGCCGTTTTTCACCTATCAGACTAGAAATATAAATGATGAGGGTATGGGAAAATAGGTAATCTCATACATTATAATAAAAATATAAATTGGTACAACTTCTATGGAGTGCAAATTGTGTTGATTAAAATTAAATATAATCATATTCTTTGATTCTGCAAAGGAAATTTTTCACAAACACACGTGCAGTATGGCTCCCTTTCTTCAGTATACGTGGACATTGTCATGTAAACTGCAGTAGCCATCTTGTAATTATAGAGACAACATCATGGCCAAACAAACCCAATGAGCATGGCAGAGTGAAGCAGTGGAAAGCATTTAGGCCTTCACTGATATTGCTAAGCTCCCTATCATACTCTACCTAGAGTTCCCTTACATCTGAACTTCTATGAGATAATCAGCTTTTCCATTAAGTCCTATTTGAATTGGGATTTCTGTTATTTACAGCTGAATGTATTCTAAGTAGATAAATATGTGTATAGCTTGTGTGTACATACGTGTACCATGTATATTTAGAGACACACATATATATTTAATTTTGAATATGCTATCTACTAAATCGATTATAACCATTTTCCTATATTTAGAATGTGTGTTATTTCCAATCTTAAAAATAATTCACTCTAGTTTTACATAAATGCTTGCATTTTGGGGGGAAAGATAAAATTTTAGAAGTGAAATCACCATTAGAACCCCTCAGGATCTTGTTTTTTTGTTTTTGTTTTTTTTTTTATTATACTTTAAGTTCTAGGGTACATGTGCATAACGTGCAGGTTTGTTACATATGTATACTTGTGCCATGTTGCTGTGCCGCAC
>NW_012101399.1:4412702-4432129 GCF_000951045.1 Mandrillus leucophaeus | reverse complement strand
GAGGCGATGCCTCGCCCTGCTTCAGCTCTCGCTGGTCGGGCTGCAGCAGCTGACCAGCACCGATTGTCCAGCACTCCCTAGTGAGATGAACCCAGTACCTCAGTTGAAAATGCAGAAATCACCCGTCTTCTGTGTCGCTCGCGCTGGGAGTTGGAGACTGGAGCTGTTCCTATTCAGCCATCTTCAAGTTAACCCCAGGATCTTGTTACTAAACAACTTTTGAAAAATAAAACAAGGTTTATTTGAACAAAGAACAATTTGATAGGCAGCCCTCAGAACCAGAAGAGGTTGAGAGAACTCTGCTATGCAATGCAGACCGGCAGCATTTATAGGCAGAAAATGGAAACGAAGTATAGAAACAGCTTGGTTGGTTATAAATCTGAGTTTGCCTTGTTTGGACGTGGTTTGGTCAGTTGCCTGCCTGAGACTGGCTGAAACTCAGCTGCTGTGATTGGCTGACATGCAGCTATTTGTTATAAAATATACCCCTAAGTCAGGCTTTCAGTTCGTTTACTTAATAAGTTAGATTGCCCTTCACTTCCATAGGGAGGTATGGAGGTTTCCTCAGGCCAAATTTAGTTTAATGCTAAAAATTGGAAGGTACTGGGCAGGGCCTTTTTATAGCTAATGTACAGTATAGAGTGTTTATTTCTGATCATGCTTACTAGTAACGCCAGATATTAGCATAAAACTTAGTACAGTTGTAGGTAAAAGGATGTCATCTCATTTTAAGTTACATTTTTATCATTAGTGAGAATTAATAACGTGGTTTATGAAGAAGTTACATTTTTCCAGGATTCCACTTGTCGGATCAGAATCAGAATAAAAAGGTAGCAAGTGCAAGGGTCTAGGCTCAGGTATCAAATATAAAGAGTCAGTAAATACAGCCAGTCAGTCAGAACCTATTTCTATGTCTTTTCACTTAAAGATCTCATGAGCTGATGACAGGAGACAATTTGTTGGGAAGAGAGAGGCTTCAGACATTGGTATTTTTGTGATGCCCTCCCTCATGAGCTGAACTGTAAGGAATTAGAGATATTACACCCTTCCTAGAAGTTCAGACATTTGAGAACAGGGGGATATGGCTATTGTACATCATTTTCTGTGTGAGGTCTGTGGAGAGGAGCATCATTAGAGTGGTTCCCAATGATGTTGCATCTACAAAGTAGAAATGGTGATACAGCATGAGGAGGCTTCCGGTAAAAGCTGGTCAATTTTGTGAGAAGTCAAAAGTTACAGTTCTGCACACCTGAGTTAATGACTGTGAAAAATTGTACCTCTACATTTGTATTTCTTACATTATGTGTATACCCATCTTAGTCATTTATTAGTCGTGCACCTCGCTGAGTCTCAACTTCCTCATTTCCAAAATGGAGATAATAGTTCCTATATAATGTGATTTTCTTCTGTAAGTCATACTCATGGATCTCGTCCAATTTCCTATAAGTAATTTATTCCTTATTAAGCTTAAGAGGATATATGAGGGCCAAATACACTAACCAGGTAATGTACTAGGTAAGGCTGTGTCAATATATATATGGCCAGATTCCAGCCACTGTCCCAATTGCTGCCCTGAGATGACACTGCTGTCTTTGGCCAAGATGAGGAGTCTTTGGTCAAACATCTGTCTGGTCAAACATCTGTCTGGTCAAGCTGGATAGGGCTCACTATTCATAGTCCACACGCTTCTCTCGGTGAAGGAAGGATTTCTGCTGGCCCTGCATTTGCAGAGCTATTTCTCCCATAAGAAACTTACTTGGTGCAATTTGTTTCAGTCACAGGTATGCACCCTGGCCAATGAGAAGATAGGAATCTCTTTGGGTTTGCATCAGTCCTATGCAACTTTGGTGGAATTCTGTCTGACTGGTGCCGTAAGGAACTTAAGTTCACTGTAAGACACAGGTCTTGGTAGATTCTAGACTTTGGGACAATTTTACTGGCATATCTACAGACAAGGCATATCTACAAGTAGGGAGGAGTACACTCATCTGCTTTTCTTTACTATAATTTTTATCCCAGGGCACCTGGCCTCGTTCAGAGCCCAAGATGACCTGGTGTTCCTCAGTAGAATCCTTCACCTAGGGTGCAGGCAGCCATATAATTCACTCCATTACTTGAGTTGCCTGAAAAGTATGCAGCTTTTCGGGAAGATATTCTTGAAGCTTGAAGCCTAGCAATTGCCTCAATGACCACTCAATTGTTTCCATGTAACAATTTTGATTTTCTCCCATAGTCACTTTAGTGTGCTCAGTAAACTGGTGTTTTATGCTTGATTGTCACCTTCAGAATTCTATCTCAGCATTTTCAGGATCTCATGACATCATGTAGGCATACTTTCTTGTATAGACATGTTTCGTTTTTGGCTGGTTAAGAGGTGATGCCAAGGTTCTGAGTTCCATGGGAATAGAGCCAAGAGACATTTGGCTTCTTAGACTTAGTGTCCGTGAGAGCAGATCTGAGAAAATCTTGTGGAGGATCTATGGCCCAAACCGCATAATCAAATTTTGTTCTGAATGGTGTCCTTCATAAAATGTTAAAGAGAAAAAACCCTTAACACTTGTAGGAAAAGGTTTCCTAATAGAGTAATCTTGAATGGTTAGGATAACAAATTAAAGGGGTCAATTAGTGATTTAATCTTTTTTACATTTTTGGTTTAAAGTTACTATTAAGATAAATTGAGTCAAATATAGCTGTTAGCCCATCTCAGGAGATGTTTTCAATAGATCTCATTAGGATCAGAACCTGGTATTATGTTTTACATTTCTATAAATTAATACTAGTGAATAATATTTTGCCTATAGTGCATATATAGAACTAATACATTTTATTAAAGTTGATTTTTAAGAAAGTATATGTGTGTGCTTATTTGAAACATCAGCTTTATTATGAAGCAGAAACAATAATATAATACTGTTAAAAACTTTTCTTTCTTATAGTAATCCAAAAGTGGAATCAATGAAAACAAAGCATGTGTGTCTTGCATCATTGCCAAACTATACAGTTCCATATCAGGAATACTTAGTGTAATGTTAAACCTGACATAAGCTAGTCAACCTTTATAAGTTATCTTATTAAGGAGATATGTCATTATTATATATACATTTTATGCCTGTCAGATAAATTGGGCAGCCTCATATGTAAAATCTTACATTCAAGAACATCTTGTGTTCTTGACAGGATGTGATACTAATGGAAGCATTTTGATGTGTAATCTAGGAAAATATATTTAAACATTCCTTTTGTCTAGTGTTTTGAATGGCAACCAAGATAAACTTGCTATAAACCATGCATGCTATCTGATGTAAATATACTCATTTTTCAAATACTTCCTCTGCAAAATGCCATCGAGGCATGAATGGTACTAAATTTAGTACCATTTTTCATTGCTCCACATCTTACTCAGGAATGACCAAAATAGTATATTTTGCTTTGATATGTTTTGCAGTGTGTAAACTGGAACTGAATGACCATGCAAATGAAATTTCAACACTCAATGTCACATGCCAGACCAGTCATGACTTGCCTATCATTGCCTATAGTTTCATTTCTTAGTTATATTATTGGTAGTACTCAGGTGTTTTATTTTAAAAAGTGATCATTTGATATTTGAAATGGATTTTATCATATAGTTTAATCAATATTTGAATTTAGATTTATATTTGTATATAATATACAAATAGAAATTATTGAAATGACATTTATATTAATTATAAACTATTTAGCGATATTAACACATAGAATTTTAATTATCCTCCCTGTTAAACTTAGTCACTGCTTTATAACTAAGTTACTAAACTGATGGAGAGTGGAGTGGAGGGATCACTTAAAAAATATTTGTATATGTTATTGCACTTAAGGATTTCTAGGTACTTTACAACTGTTTTGCAATTCAGTTTGAAAATTGGTGCCCCCAAAGTTCAGATAAGTGTACCAGTTTCATTAAGTGGTAAGAAAAAAATGTAGCTTCCTTGTGTCTCTGTGGCTTCAGTAGAACTTGTAACTCTAGGACCATATACCCTTGCCAACTGCAATGCATTTGGAAATTGAACCTATGAAAACATATAAATAGTTTTCAGGTCAAGATAAAGAGAAATGAAACAGATATAACTAGTCCTTGCTTTCAAATGTGTAAAGCAACTTGACCAGAACCAATTTAATAGGAATTTAACTCCTGAGAACCAGAGTAGCAGACCTAAAATTCCTCAACCAAACTTTTGTGCTAAACCATTAGACTTTTATGATAAAGTGAAAATCAGAAATCCAGAATTAATCATTAGAATAAAAACTGTTGTGTCTTTCAAAAAATGTGAAAACACTTTAATATAACTTATATTGTTTCCACAAATTAGATGTAAGAAATAATTTCATTTAGTCATAGTACAATAAATTTGATTAACAAAATCCCAATTTACAAAACAGAAGTAAATAAATGCAGAAATATATTCATTATCAAATTATAAAATAAAAGTAACAGTTATTGTTGAGATAGCATCAGTTTATTCTTCATTTCAGATAATAGAGTCAATTATTTTGGTATGCTTAGTAATATTTTTGCAAGTATTAAAATAATGGAACGTTGAGATTTAAACACAATGACAGTAAACCAATGAAATTTCAAATTCACATTATACAGCCATCATGAATCCATAAGTGAATGTTAATCATGTAAAAAAATATAAAATGTTTGTAATATAACCATCTAATTATTAACATATGGAGTTTAATCTGCTAATTTGCTCTGAAATATAAGTAGTTGCTTTTCTGTGATGCATGACATGTCTTTGTGCCTTTGTACTTAATTTGAAATGTCCTTAGTGTAAAAATATACCAAAGTAAATAAAAAAGGAGACACTTATTTACAAAACAATATTGTATACATATTATATAAATGCATTGTTTCAGTCTTTTTATACAATATTGATAGAGTCGATCATTTCTATTATTTTACCATAAAAACTGCAGTGTTGCAAAGGCAGTGTTGTAATTTTCCAAAGACAAAGTTACATACTTCTCCAAGTATGCTATTTTGACATTTTGATAAAAACGAATACTATTTGACTGCCTTTTAAGATAACGCAGTTTCTCCAAGTATGCTACAGAATTGAAAGCCAACCTCTAGAAAAATGATTCTTCTTACATTAAAGAAAATCCATTCCTCATTTGGAGGTGTAGGAAAATGCACCTGAAGAAAAGAGAAACTTACTATTTTACTGAATGTATTTTATGTGATAAACCTGGTAGCCTCAGACATTCAGCCTATTGTATTAGCACCATTGGCATGGATTGTTAATGTACTGTGTCAATTACAATAGGAATGAAAATTGCATACGCTGCACCATCCCTATTTTTGTGGAATTTTATCTTACCAAGTATGCTACCATACAATATAAATTCAAGTGTTTAAGGATGATTCGAATGATGGTATATAACAATCCTGCATTTTACCAATACTGTATGTAGATTTTTCTGTAAATATTAAACAAAACTGTAAAGAAATAGACTTTAAAGCATACTCCTTTAATTCATCAGAATGCAAGGAGAATTGCTTTCATTTCCTCGCCGATGTTGTAATATACAGGAACATAAATGTAATTTGATCTCCTTCTAGCTCAAAAACTCTGGAAATCATAAAACTTTATTGTATGATTTGTTTGGATGGTTAAATGCCAACCATTGCATATATTCCCCCTTTTAGTTTACATACTGTAGCTTATGCTTAAGTGACTGTAGGATACTCTAGGCCTTTAGCCTGTGGTACTTAATTTCACAGCTTCAAAATTGTTGAGGGGAAGACCTTCCATGTTTTAGGAAGTTATGAACACTTAATATAACTCTCATGAGCACCCGCAGCGGTCTACTACCATGGCTGGAATTTTCCCATATATTATTTGTTCTTTGCCATTAAAATATAGCATATTAATTGGAGACATCTTTGTGGGAGTACAGCAAGGGCCTGCTGAACCTCTGGGGTTTGCTTGGTGTACCAGATGAGTATGAGGATATTTTTGTAAAAATACAAATTCACACTCTCCAGAGCAGTAATTGGCCTTATATCTTTTAGGAGCGATAATCCAATCCCATCCAAAAGCTTCAAAATCCACAGTTAGAGGGTAACGACAGCATCGCGATTCTGTTGAGTGCTCATCACAGTCAAGACCAAAATCCCTTCTGGATCTTTTTGGTGTGTCTGTTACCTTGACCTCTAAAAAGGGATTCTGTTTGAAAAGGAAAGGACAATCAGTAATGTCAATAGACCCGGAAACACTTTTCTACCTACCTTAAGAAGTCATTGTTGAAGAAATAAACTAATAATTTTGCTCATACCACATTTATTTTTAAAAGGCACAGCATTAAGGAATGTTAATTTACACTAGACTTGATTTTCCCCTTATGTCTCAAAAGAATTTAACAGAAATACAAATTCCCCTGAGATCAGTTCCATGTCTTTTTAATTTTTATTTTTCCAAGTTTGAGTACCAGACTGCCTGGCACATAGTGGATGTCCTGAAAATATTTATGGGAAGAAAGGGAGGGAAGGACAGGAGAGAGAGGAGAAGAAGGAGAAGAGGGAAATGAAGGAAAGAGCTGAGCTCCCTCTCTTCTTGCTTCCTGATTAAATATATTGGCTAAATATGCCTGGTAACTCCTGGAGGGGTAGGTATAGTCATCCATCCTCCATTCTCTAGGTCCTCACTCAGGAAAACTAGAACAATAAAGCCAGGGAAAAATAGGGAAGGACAAATTCAGAAGAAGAGACGATGATATCTCCTTAATTCTTTCACTGGAAAATGTTTCTATTCAAATATTTTAAAATTTGTTGGTTCTGTCTCTGCCCCAGTCTTTTAATGCATTTGAGACTTTGTTTCCCTTTACATGAAAATATCTGAGGAATACAACCTATTAACCACTGGTCATATTATCAATTTTGATCATTAAAATGCTACCTATGAAAAGAAACACTTTCTTAAATAATTGACAGTAGTTTTTAATCCATATCTAAATGAAAATAGCTCTGGCAGTATTATTTAAGACTGTCAAATATAATAATATCATTTGAGTCCTTAACATTTAAAGTAGCATGTATAAAGGAAACTAGATCATTTAGAAAATTGTATAGTCTTTTAGATACCTGCACACATATGTTTATCACAGCGCAATTCACAGTTGTAAAGATACGGAACCAGACTAACTGCCCATCAGCGGATGAATGGATAAAGAAAATGTGGTATATATACACACACACACACACACACACACACACACACACACACACACAATGGAATACTATTTAACCATAAAAAAGAGTGAAGTAATGTCTTTTGCAGCAAATTAGATGGAGCTGGAGGCCATTATTCGAAGGCAATGGAAAACCAAATACCATATGTTCTCACTTATAAGTGCGAGCTAAGCTATGGGTATGCAAAGACATACAGAGTAGTATAAGGTATTTTGGAGACTCAGAATGGGGAGGTGGGGATGAGGGATTAAAAACTACATATTGGGTACAATATACACTACTTGGAGTGATAGGTGCACTAAAATCTCAGACTTCACTGCTGTACAATTCATCCATGTAGCCAGAAACCACTTGAACCCCCAACATATTGAAGTAAAACATGTGTGTGTGTGTATATATGTATGTACACATATATATAATTAAAAAAGTAAATAAAGATGAAAAAATAAAAAATATTGTATAGTATTTTAAAGAATGTTTTATTTAAAGTAATTCTGATCTGCTAATTATTTCATCTTTATAACTAAGATCATTGAAAGATTATGAAGGTAACAAGTTTGTTGTTTGTAAGTATAATCTTCTTTTGTAAATTATGTCAATAGATGAATGTAAAAAGATGTGATCACATTAAGTATTTGAAAACAGAAGTAAACAGAAATGTAGGTAGGCCAGAAGAGTAACCCTAAATTTGTACTAGGAATTAAAATGGTTTTTATTAAATTTTATAGTATATAAGGTATTGTCATTTACTTGGCCTGATACTAAGTTAATTGGCCTTCTGTAAGTAAATTTTTGCATAAAAATGCTAAGGCAGCTCAGAAATAAGCTGGCAGAAATAAGGTGGCAAAAGTTAACCAGCCTGTAAATTGAAATTTTATTAGGAGTATTCCACAAAGAAATATATACACACATCAGTGCATCAACATCCTACAAACAATGAACATATTTATCATGAGGAATCTTAAATATATTTAATAAAATGTAAGCCTATAAATGTCACTCTTAATTTCTCTGAATAAAACATTTTAATTATAATTTTAAAAGGTTTTTTTTTTGTCTGTTTTTGCTAAGCCAAAAATTTTTAACACATTTGGCACCCTTCTGGGAGAAAAAAAAGTTTTGATTTGTTTATATATGTAATAAAATCCATTATATAGAGTTAATATTTTAATTCATACAGTCATGTATCATATTAATGAAAAGTGCTTTATATTTCATTCCCAATTCAAAAGAACTTCTTAAGAAGTTAAGAAGTATGGTATAATTGTTTTCTAAAATCTTCATGCAAAGTAAGAATATCAAAGGAGTGTTTCATAGAATATGAAATTGGACACCTACTTTTATTGGGTACAGGGCTACCGTTGGGGTAAGATACCTTTGTCTGGCTTATGAGCTTAGGGAATTTGTAGCTATTTTCCACTATTGTTTATTCATATTATGAATAAAAGCATAAGGTTATTACAATGTTATTTTCAGTTATCACTTACCAGCCCATCTTCTCCTGGTCCTGGGAAGGTTACAGCAAGATCATGACCATTCTCATCTAAAGCTTTTATTTCAATGCCTAAGTTGGATTCAGGTTGTTTGAGCCAATTTTGCAACACTGTCTTCACATCAATGCTCTGCCAAATACCAGCGCCTGGGTTCATGTCAAGTTTCAGAGATCGGATTCCAGTATACCTTGTACCGTCTTTCATAGGTTTGATGAGTCTCAGGATTTGCACAAACACTGTTGTAGGAGTCTCGACGGGTCTCAAATATATCCATAGTTGGGCCTTTACCACTTTATTGTATTGTATTTTAGAGCTAAATTTAAAGAAGCAACATTTGGGTTTTCCATCCACTTGCATTAAAAAATCAGCTATAAACGAATAAGAAAAGAAGAGTTACTGAAATTATTTCCCACTAACAAAACCCCTCCATATTAATAGTTGAGCACTTAAAAAAAAATTAAGATAATGTATGCCTATGCAGTCTTTTAAAATGAAATACTGTGTGGAACTTTATAACTCAGCAAAAAATGTGAAAGAAAATAATTACCCTAGCTTTTCAGAATTTTTCAGATGTATGTATTTTCAGCTGTTCATCAGGAATCTATTCCCCTTCCAGAGAACTATGGACAAAGGAAGGTTCTATGAAGTCATGAACACTGAATGAAATTTTAAAATGATGATGATTAGAGAGAACAAGAGTCACTGTGGAGGAACAACCACTTAGAATTCTTTGGGAATCTGAGTAGTTACACTTACTGAGCAGCTGTACCAATCAGTCTGGAAGAAGGAACCCTTCCCCCAGGCCTGAATTACCTGGGGACAAGACACACTGAGCAACTTACTGAGCCTCGGGAATTAGTAGAAAACATAATACATCTGTTACATTTTGGCTTTGGAATAGCCTTTTAAAGGAGCAAAACTAAGCAGGTAATTCACACAAAAATTTTCATGTTATATTCAGGCTATCTCAAAAGTTCCAAAGTATTGTCTTTAGGAAGCCAGGCTGTCATGTAAGCACAAGCACTAACAATTTCCTTTATTTTGGTTTTCCAAAATTGTCTATAAAAGGTAAATCTACTCCAGACCTATTCGATAGCAGAGTCTTAAATGGAAATTCTTTGCTGCATCATAACCTGATTACTTAATAAGGGAAATAATATTTTAAAACTGTTTTGAATCTTGTTTAAAGTATATAAAGCATTGTATTAAAGCAAGATAACAGATAACACAAAATTTTTCTTGCCATGCCTTCTCTGTCAAGGTGCCTGTTTCTCTTTCCTGGAGAAAGTATTCTTTTGAGCTGACTGCAAATGGAATTGTATGCAATATGTCATCTGTCACAAGCAATGTAGATACTACAGGTAAAAGCCCTCCCTCTCAGGATGAATAAAATATTTTAGAAGGTTATTAGGCACTATGCCTGCTTGGAAGTACACAAACTGGGTACTCTCAACAATAGTACTATGGTCAAGGTACAAGGAGGACTTTGTGAGCCATAACCTACGCAATTAAAATGTTTATTTCTTAGGCATTTTCTAATATCTAGTTCATGATGATGATTATGCTATGTTTACTTCATTGTTGTTCTTACTAATACATTAAGATATTTAATTTGTCATACTCTTTACTGTAATAGCTTTCAAAATTAAATTTTTAACTGTGAAGAACAAAAAAATACTGTAAGAGTTTCAAATAACAGAAATCACTTTAGGTTTTCAGCAGTGCTCAAGTAAGCTTAAACATCCAGCAAGTTTCTTTTTTTTCTGTTATTAGTGAAAAAAACTTATTTTATACAACCAAATATAATTATAAAATTTAATGTAAGTTTTTAACATTACTTGTAGTATCTCTCAGTCCTTGCCTTGGTGGTATTACTGTGAAAGCATAAGCATGCTATCTATATTTTCCTTATTAAACTAATGCTATGCAAGTGTTTTATTTTTTAGCTTTTTGTCTCTATAAGAAAACAAATAATGCAGCAGATTTTTGTCTCAATATATTCTCATGAAATCTTGAAAAAGAGAAACTCTTTTCCTTTCTACTTACATACAGGCCAACGGCTTGTTAAAAGAGACTGAAAATAGATCTGTTTCTCATAAACACTAGAACAACAGTCAGCAGAACTGTTGATATACACTAATAGGACTACTTACACTCTGTAGGCATGGTAATGATTGTTTCCGTTGTAGCGTGATAATCGTCATCTTCCAAAGAGCCATCACTGCTGTCATCCCTCTGGACATCATACTGATCAATCAGTTCCCGGAGTGGAGGAGCTTTGGGTAAAAGTTGTCTTATAGCATCTTTGCTGATGTTAGGAGCTGTTTCCAGACGAAGTTTACTGAGGATTTGTATTTTAATGGCTTCTATTCTTGAAGATTTAGTGTTTTGTCTCCAAGTACATGCATTACACAGCCCCTCTTTTTCCACATTTTCTTTTTGCTCACTGTTCTCATTTAGATCCACTGGACCAGCAACAATCAGCATAAACAGGTAAATATAAACACAGAGTTGCAGTTTTTGCATGATTTTAAAATCAATATAATCTTTTTTTCTTGTTCTTATTTCTTCCTTTTACTTTTCTTTTGCTTTTGAGTAATGCCGAGCAAAATTTTAATGCATGTACAGTCTGAGAGACAGCTTGCCACACCAGTGAATCTTTTATACTGTATTCCAAGTGGCTTTTTATATTCCAACTTAGATGAGACAAGTGTCGTCAGGATCTATGATTGGCTCTTGCTCCACAATGAATCTCGCTGTCAGAGGTTAAAACCCTGTCTGTCACAAGTCACCAAGCAGTATTTTGTTACAGTCAAGGGTGAGCTGATTCATTTGACTACTTCATAAAAGGAATAAATCCACAAATAATAAAAGATATTTGTGACATTTGAAAAACAACAGTCTATGTTGGCAATAATATAAACTGTACTTAAATCTGATTAATCCTTACACAACTCTTATAATTTAAATAAGTCAATTTTAATTTACACTACATAGTTAAAATATGAAATATTACTTCCTCAAAAACTAAAATGATTTTATATTGTTTAGGAAAGCATTTGAAGTAAAAATATTTTTATTTGTTGTATTAAATTATTTTTAGTGCCAAGTAATTAGGAAAATAAAAATTAGGAAGACCTGAATTAAAAGTTAAGATTATGATACTAGTAGAGAATTTTCATCTATAATTTGAGAAACTTGTTTTCTGAGTAAATTCTTAGTAAATATTGAAAGTCATTCTTATTATGACATATTGTGCATGGAAGTATTTTTACATAGTTTAATGTCTTTTATTAATATGAAAATTTTACTGAACTTTTGACTGAGTGCTATTATTTCCTATTCTAAAGATGCAGATTAATATAACTCAGAAGATGTGTTTCTTCATTGTTTATTACCAAGAGGATAATGTCAGCTAGTAGAAAAATCTCTGAACATAGAATAAGATAATAAACTTTATAACTGGCATGGCAGAGCTTATTACAGTTTGCCTCAGGTTTCTAGCAGTAAATTTCCAGAGAGTAAAAAGTGCAATATCTCTTCTCTATAAATTATATCAGAATATTGTGAGCACATAAAAGAGAAAGAGCATCATGATAAAGGGGTGACCTTTTGTTGTTTCCCAATACTGTGATATGTTTTCACCCCTTTGCCAATTTCTCATTTTGACCAGAGGGCAGACACCTGGCAGGGATTTGGGGTAAAGTCTGGGAGCAGAGAATAGAGCTTTTTGTTCTCTAAATGTAAGTGGCCTCTGTAGGGATCAAACGTTCAACCTTAGCTTTGGGAGCCACAAGATCTAGTCAAATGAACTATTAAAGAACTAAGCAAACATGGCCAGCAAGAAACAGAAGATATTTCCAGGCCAAAGGAGATTTCTTTTTCCTACTCCTTTTTGGGAAGCTAAGGATTCCTAAGAGATTTAATCCATTACATTTTTTTTCCCAAGAGAATACAGTGGCTCATATCAAATATTTATTTTTAAAGTCACTACCATTTTTGCACACTGTACACTAATTTACTGCCTCGGTGCACTAAAATGCAACTCAGTAGCCTGAAAAGTTAATGCATTTTCATCAAATTCTTAAGAGGTATCTTCATCTCTTGAGAAAAAAATGGCCTTACATAATGCATTGGATTTGCCCATCATTAAAGATTAAGGAAAACCAGACACAAACCAGATGCCCTGAGGATTTCAGATACTCTTTGTTATGGGACAATGCTAGATCTGGCTTCTAAGGTTTTATTTGTTTGGTAAATTCATTTTTCAATGTGTAAATCTTTGAAATGTTATGATCAATGTAACATATGCATCTATACAGTTGCAAGTAAATCAAACTTTTTTTTTTTTTAAATATGCTTAGAATTGCATAGCAGTTGAATTGAGAACTCAGGCTCTGGAGTCAGATAGACCTGAGTTCAAATCTCAACTTTGCCACTTCTAACCATATGATAATGGATGAGATACTTAACTTCCCTAAACTTTAGCTTCCTCATAGGGTTTTGGGGGGATATAATTTAATAATGCATGTAAATTGCTGAATGTAATACCTGTCACATAGTAAGTAATTGATAACTGGCACTTGAGTGCTTGCTCTTTGTTTTATGCAGAAGGATTTGAGATTATGCTGAAAATTATGCTCCACATGAACTAGAACTACTTCAAGTCATAGCTGCCAATTATCAGTCACAAAGTCTACCTTTCTAGGTCTGTGAGGCAAGTAAAAATTTCTAAGGCAGCCAGGTTACAAGACATGTTCCAGCTCTTCATTCTTACTACCTGGAAAAAAGTGAACAAAGGTTGTGATTTCCACTTACAGACAATTCTCATTATTCATGATTTCTGTATCCACAAATTTGCCTCCTTGCTGAAATTTATCTATGAAACTCAATATTCCTAGCTTTTTTCAGTCATTCACTGGCATTCACAGAGCGGCAAAAAATTCGAGTCCTGTCTGACGCACAGGTTCCCAGGTGAGGTCAAACAAGGCAGGGTTCCACCTTATTGTTTCAGCTCTCATACTATAAACAAATTCCCTTTTTCCGGTCTATTTAGTGCCATGTTTTCACGTATTTTGTGCTTCTTTTTTTATTGCTCGTGTTATTGATTTTGCTTTTTAAAAATGGCCCCCAAGCATAGTGCTGACATGCTGTGTGGTGTTCCTATGTTCCTAATCACAAGAAAGCTGCAATGGAAAGTAGCACGGTGGTTGCCAGGTGCTGGGTGGGCACTGAGGGGTAGTTACTGTGTGATAGATAGAGAGTTTCAGTCTGGGAAGGTGAAAATTTCTGAAGATGAATGCTGATGATGGTTACACCACAGTGTGAATGTGCTTAATGCCACTGAACTGTACACCTAAAAATGGTTAAGATGCTAAACGTTATGTATATTTACCACAATTTTAAAAGGCTGTGATATGCCTAAGGGAAAAAAATTCTTATGAAAAAATGCGTGTGCTAGATAAGCATCATTCAGGCCTGAGTTACGGTGCTGTTGGCTGTGAGTTCTGTGTTAATGAATGAACAATACATATTAAATAATGTACGTGTAAACAAAAACACACATAAAACAAGGTTATATATTGATTGGTTGATGAAAATGTTATGACCAGAGGCTCAACTAACCCTGTTTTTCCCCTGGGAACAATAGTTCAATATTTGCTAACTCAGTGTTGGCAATGACTTTATAGAACATAACTAGTATGAATAGGGAGAATTGACTATATCTAATCAACTTTTCTAGAGAACAGTATTGAATGGGTGAAGAAGTACTGAAGAAATTTAAATAAGTTTTATTCCTTCTCCAGTGACAGTGATTGCAACCTTCCGAAGGCCCCAGAATAGAAGGGCTCACCAGCTATAGGAACCTTCAAATGTAGTCTAACTTCTGGAGACCCAGTTCTGGCAGTTCTTATCATAAAGGAGACAGGAAGTACTACATCCTTAAGGTGAGTGGGTAGAGAAGAATTCCTGCTAGTTGACTGGGAGAGCTGCGTCCGTCAGCTTGTTGGTTTTGTCTTAAGTTAGCCATCTCTAAAAGCCGCTTCTCACAGGACTCGGAATTTAGGTCATCAAGGCAGTATCTCACAAGACTGGTGTGGTTCGTCTTTGTACTAGGTAGGCTGCTGTGGGCCTCACATTTTCTGTAACCATCAGTAAGGTGGCAAGCAAAACTCTCTCATCTCTGTTACAAATACCCACTGGTTGTCTCAAAACAATGTTGAGGGTATAAAGAATATTTTCAAAAAACATTTTACAGTTTTATTTTTCCTGAGTGTGAGATCTACTGAGTGTACTAATGTAAAGACTTGCCGGAAGTTTAACGATCATGGCCAAAAAAAAGGAGAAGGACGAGATTAGGAATTAGCACAAGAATGAATCATGAAAAATTCAACAGTTTTGGGCAAAAACTCAGGAAGTTTTATCTGATATCTCTTGCCATTAACTTGTGTTTACAGCTCTTTGGTATTACTCTATGCTGATTATTCTTAAAGCCAGAGAAAATCTGTGTAGTACTCAACTCACACAACATCATGAGAAGATAATTGTCCCACATTGTTGATAACTGATTACCCATGCTTTCTATAGTTAGAAGATAAAAATTAACAAAAACAAAAATATTCTTGAGCTAGGTAGCATGAGTACAGGAATAGAAGGCAGGAGACCCAAAATATAGTTCCAGCTTTACTGCTGATGTTTTATGTAACCTTGAATAAGTCAGTTAGCAAACCCTTCATTTATAAATGTACGTATGTATGAATTCACGTATTAATTTATGAAATATTTGAATGCCTATTTCGTACCTGGCACTATGCTAGATTCTGAGGATAAAACAGCGAGCCAGACAGACACAATCACGGTCTTCATGAAACCTATGGACTAGTTTCTTCCTATGAAATATGAATAAATTTGATTAGGTGTGCCCTTTCCATTGAGGTTTATCCCCTAAAGCAGTGATTCTCAAAATTTTGGGTCTCAGGATTTGTTTACACTCTTAAAAATTATTTAGGATCCCCCAAATCTTTTTTTGTGTCAGTTATATCATTAATATTTAACACGTTATATATTAAAACAAATTTTAATGTGCAGGCATATTCAAGCATACATTTTATTTGCTGACAGAGTCATGATGTCTTCATACATTACGGGGCCTCTGGAAAACCACTGTACACATAAGAAAGAATGAGCATGAGAAAGGCAAAAAGCATCTTAGTATTATTATGAAAACAGTTTTTATTTCATAGACTCTCTGGAAGAGAATTGGGAAGCACCCCAGTGATCCCCCAGACCACACTTGGAGAACCATATGCCCAAAGTAGTAATTTTTACACCACCTCAATTGAATACTTCTGCCTTTAACTTGCAGTCCCCTCCTCCCAATACCTGTAGTGTTGCTTTTAATGAGACATCAAATATGGTAATTTTAAAACATTGTTTATTTAATAGTACATAATTATTGCAAAAAGCAGAAATGTAAATATTATTATAATCACCAACAGCAAATTTGTAGGCAGTCGAGAGGACATTTGCAAAACATTCGTCAGTTCTAGAGTATAGACTCAAATTAGTAGTCTTGAGGGATTTCTTGTAGATGGTCTTCAGATGGTATTGAGGTAACTGTATTCATACTATGGCAATCCTCATAATAAGGTCCTAGTTAATAAAATTGCTGCAATCCATTGTCCTTTAGAGGTAGAATTAACTCAGGAAAACAAAATGCAATTTCTCCTCTCCCGCCTTCCCAAAATGGGAGCTCCAGTCTATTTATCATAGGCTTAAAATTTATCACAGAAAATAAAAATGAAGTTACAATTTGATTTCCTCATTTTTTCTATTGAAAAAAGGTACTAGGGGCCAGGCACGGTGGCTCACGCCTGTATCCCAGCACTTTGGGAGGCCGAGGCAGATTGGATCATTTGAGGTCAGAAGTTTGAGACCAGCTTGGCCAACATGGTGAAACACCATCTTTGCTAAAAGTACAGAAATTAGCTGGGTGTGGTGGCGTGAGACAGAGTGAGACCCTGTCTAAAAACAACAACAACAAACTAGACTCAAAGACTTCGTGTTAAAATTGTATAGATTGTCCACTCCTCGATTATTACAATTCTTATATGTTTGTGTTTTAATGTTTCTTTACTTGTCCTCTAATCCCTAGCCTACCACCCCCCAAATAGACTATGAGCTATTTGAGGGCAGAGAATATTTTGTTCTTTTTGGCTTTTCAGCTCTTGGTCCACCACCTGGCACATAATTAGATGGGGAGAACAGTGTTTTTGTTTGTTTGTTGAGATGGAGTCTCACTCTGTCACCCAGGCTGGAGTACGGTAGCACGATCTCGGCTCACTGCAACCTCTGCTTCCTGGGTTCAAGCGATTCTACTGCTCCAGCCTCCTGAGTAGCTGGGATTACAGGCATGCACCACCACGCCTTGCTAATTTTTTTGTATCTTTAGTAGAGACGGGGTTTCACCATGTTGGCTAGGCTGTTTTCGAACTCCTGGCCTCAAGTGATCCGCGCCCCTCAGCCTCCCAAAGTGCTGGGATTACAGACGTGAGCCACTGCACTCAACCAGAACAGTGTTTTTTGAGTAATTGAACCACTAAATGGACAAACATCTCCTTAAATACCAGAACTTTCCAATTTTTCAGTGAGGTATAGTTAGTGTATTTATAGACTTTCTAAGTGAGAGTGTTTTTAGTTTGTTCTGACTGTGGTCCATAGCATTTCTATTGACTCCTCTCTTCCTGAAACTAGCAGGACAGGTTGGTATCACAGGTCCCTGTTTTCTTGACGCTGCAGTAGTTCTTCGGTGGAGCACTGAGCACTTTGGGTATCCCAGTGCAGCTTTTGCATTTAATGATCGGGGCTACCTAGATCTGTGGCTACCCACACCGCGTGACTCTTAACAGGGACCATGTTAGGGAGTTGGCATGCTAGCTATGACACCACTACTTAAGATGACCAGATCCCTTCCCCAACATAGGTTCATATTAAGTTTAATGAGTCTCAAAGGTAGCCAGAGTGTAGAAAAGAAGTCTCAAAAGGGGTGTGTGTGTGTGCATGCATGCATATGTGTATGTGTGTGTGTTTAAGGCAAAGACAGATCAATCTCCCAGGAGGGAGAAGTATGAACTGAGCATAATAATAATTTTCATTATATTTAATGACTAGTTTTCTGCATGATGTTTTCACTTACTTTAGAACAAGCACATGGTTTCCAGAGCAGCTGACAATATAGACTGAATTGGCAAAACATTTATCTTTAGTTTTAGAATTTTTTAAAGTGAATGTTTCCAGTAACCAACCACTCCCCAAGAGAAAATCCTACAATTGTCAGGATTTTGTTTTTAGGAAACTGGAACCAGTAGCCTCAATACAGAGGATGTTTTGGCAAATCAAAAAAACAATCTTTTTAGAATTAGGTTTTCAAATTTATAGTCTTAAAACCATTTTTAAAAATTTTAACTCTCTTTACTCCATTGGTGGTTTGAAGGTAGTAATAGCCTTAGAAAAATTTAGTTGTTGCCGTATTTCCTTGGAATTGCCTAAAACATAGTTTTTCATAATTCACAGAGGATTGGCTTTCAGAGAGCCATTCCATTTCCAAATTCTTTTGTAAATTCTTAGAAAGAAGTCTTTTAAAATATATTCATGTGTTCATTTATACATGTATTTGTTCATTAAACACTTATTGTGCACCTGGTTTATGACAGGTACTATGCCAGGAATTGGAGACAGAAAAAGATGATGCTGTTTTTGCCTAAGGGAAATAAAAAACTTTAGGGCTGTAGGATTTTAAAGTTATTCTATCCACTGTATTCATAAAGAGATGGAGAAACTGAGGCCCAGAGAGAGGTTATGTGATTTAAATTAGAATTAAATGAAAAACAGTTTATTTAATTTGCAAAGGCAATTTGCATTGCAATACTTTTGAAGCACCAAGTACTTCTTTAATTTCTTTATGTTGAATTAAGAATTTTTTTAATGTTCTAAAATTAACAAATTAGGTCAGTGCTCAATTTCCTGGGTCAGTGCCACAGTGGTGCCCTTTGTTCTTGGACCCTATCCATGGTTCTGGCTTGGCAACTGAAAGATTCAATGAGCTGTTTTTGGCAATTAGTATAGGAGGTTTAGTGTCTACTGACTAAATGTACTTTTGATGCCCATTTGCTCAGGTATTGGGGTCAGTGTTTTGTTATATAACGTCATTATTTAGCTCAAATTTCAATATTTTAAATTATACATCTATATTCTTGAAATTTAACATTAAAAAGTCAGTAGTTTCTAGTTATTTTAACCACAGAGAGTTACAAAGAGTTATATCTTTGACTTTCTAATTAGTTCAAAAATAGAAACAACCTTGACTTACAGTTTTTAAAAAAACCTTTCATTTAATTAGATTTAGCATGAACATTCTGGCCCCTGCTGGGAGCTCTAAGAACTACATCACTTCTGTTGTCAATTTTTCTAATAAGAACTTCAGTTTAAACCTTGAGTTCAATGTGACATATTTTCTCTTTCTCTTTTTTTTTTTTTTTTTTTTTTTGGTAACCTACAGAATTTGGCTAAATAAAATATGTTAGTAAGACATTACCACGATTCAGACCCAAAATGTATGTTAAATATTGGATATTTTTAGATAACACAATGAACTTAAATCCCCAGTAATATAAGAAATTTTTCTGGAAACCTAATTT
>NW_012101399.1:4357973-4412652 GCF_000951045.1 Mandrillus leucophaeus | reverse complement strand
TTGACTTACAGTTTTTAAAAAAACCTTTCATTTAATTAGATTTAGCATGAACATTCTGGCCCCTGCTGGGAGCTCTAAGAACTACATCACTTCTGAAGAAATTTTTTATACTAAGAATTTCACTATATACCTTTAGTGCATTGTGACATATTTTCTCTTTCTATATTTTTTTTTTTTTTTTTTTTGGTAACCTACAGAATCTGGCTAAATAAAATATGTAAGTAAGACATTACTATGATTAAGACCCAAAATGTATGTTAAATATTGGATATTTTTAGATAACACAATGAACTTAAATCCCCAGTAATATAAGAAATTTTTCTGGAAACCTAATTTATTTTTTTTAAATCTCCATTCAAACTCAGAAGAGAAATCTGATGGGAAGAACTGGTAAAATTCAAATACTTGATAAAGTATGATATAGTAAGGACCCTTAGAATTTCATCAAATACTTATGGACACCCACCGTTTGGTTGTGAGTAAGCATTGAACGTACAGTCATGCACCACGTAATGATCTCAGCAGACCACATAGATGAGGGTGGTCCCAGAAGATTATAATGGAGCTGAAATATTCCTATGGCTTAGTGATGTCTTGATGATCCCAACCGAGCGTGGGCATAAGCTAATGTGTGTGTTTGTGTCTTAGTTTTTAACAAAAACATTTAAAAACCTTTATAAAAATTTAAAAATTTTTAAAATAGAAAAAGCTTATAAAACAAGGATATAAAGAAAGTAGGCTGGACATGGTGGCTCACACCTGTAATCCCAGTGCTTTGAGAGACTGAGGCAGGAGGATTGCTTGAGGCCAGAAGTTCAAGACCAGTTTGGGCAGTATAGTGAGACCCCATCTCTACAAAAAATAAAAGTGAAAAATTTAGCTTGGTGTGGTGCCACACACTTGTAGTTCTAGCTACTCATTTTTTATCTTTTATACCATATTTTTACTGTACCTTTTCTGTGTTATATGTTTAGATATACAAATGCCATTGTGTTCCTATTGCCTGCAGTACAATATAGTATAGTAACATGCAGTAGAGGTTTGTAGCCAAGGAGCAATAGGCTATGCTATGTAGCCTAGCTATGCAGTAGATTATACCATCTAGGTATAATCACACAACAATGAAAATGTTACGTTAAATATGATGTTCATACAACAATGAATTGTGTGCTTCATAAATATTAAATGTGAAAATGTGTCAATAATAATACCGGTAATATCTAACAATATTGACATCATTAATATTAATTTGTATTATAAATCTTCGTAAAATTAAAAATTTCTTAATTAAACTTTTGTAAAATGAAGGATGGGTTTATAATGTACACAAGAGGGAGATGTAGAATGAAATGATTAGGAAACTAGAAAGAAAAAGTCAGAAAAGATACACCAGACAGATGCTAACAAAAGAAAACTGGAGTCATGATATTAGTCACAGGTTTGAATTTAAGAGAGAAAGTGAAAAACAAGACAAGGAAATTTTATGATGGTAGAGGAAACACTCCACGGAGAAGATATACCTTTCATAAATCTTAAAGCATGGAACGATATCATAATAAAAATACATTAAAACATGCAGAACTGCAAGAAGAAAGGGTAAGAAAAAAAGCAGTAGTAGCAATGCAGCCATAAAAAAGAATGAAATCATATTCTTTGCAGCAATATGGATGCAGCTGGAGGCCATTATCCTAAGCTAATTAATGCAAGAACAGAAAAACAAACACTGCATGTTCTTACTTATAAGTGAGAGCTAAACGTTGGGAAGTCATGAGCATAAAGATAGCAAAATAGACACTGGAGAATACTGGAGGGAGGAAGCTGGGGAAAGGGGAACCAGGGTTGAAACACTAACTGTAGGGTACTAAGCTCACTACCTGGGTAATGGGACCAATCATACGCCAAAACTTCAGCATCACACAATATACCCAGGTAACAAGCCTGCACCTCCTGAATCTAAAATAAAAGTTGAAATAAAAAAAAAATAGTAGTAGCAGACTTTAATTCACTTCATGGATCAAACAGTTGAAAGTTAGTAAGGATATAAAGTATTTGAACAATTAAGTCAATGACGTTGATGAAAAAAGTTTGTATTGAATGCTATATCCTGACAACCAAAAATCAGTCTTATTTTTTAAAGACCATGAAACATTTACTAAATTGGCAAATGTTATAATAAATTTCCCAAATTAGAAATAATCCAGACCATATTCTCTGATCGCAGTATAATTAAACAAAAATGAATAGTCAAAACAAAAAATCAACATCTCTTCTACTACTTGGAAATATAAAAATTGTTTAAAACCATCTTTGGTACAAAGAGGAAACAAAACTGATATTGCAGAATGTGTACAAAATAACAGCTAAAACATTACATACCAAAACATAGGAGACAACAGCTGTGTTTAGCAGATATTCATAGCTTCAAATATGTATTGCTAAACAAGAAAGTATGAAAATCACACATTCTTTAACTTAAAAAGTTAGAAAACAAACCATAAAGTAGGCTACAAATTAAAGTGAAAGCTAAAACAAAACTAAAAAGATAATATCATAAATTGAGTCAGAAACAGCAAAGTAATCAAATTGATAATATAAATGTATAACTTTTTTGAAGAGAAAAAACACACTAGCTTAATTTATCAATATAAAGAATGTACAAATACTATAAATTAGGAGGGAGAAAGGTAAATGGTTTACAGACAGAGAATTAAAAGAGTATACTGCAAAAGTATTATGGAAATAAATTTGAAGACCTGGAAGACCTGTATGAAATGAACATATGTAGATTTTCCAGAAAAAAACACAACCAGGAAGAAAGTGGAATACTCTGAAAAGTGCCTGTCTATAGATGATTCTTCCAAACCCTCAATGGACGGGTAAAGTAGAGCAGTATTTTTCAAAATACTGTTTAGATATCAGCATTGTTTACAAAATAGAGTAAAAATAGAATAGTGTACGTACTCAGAGTAAAGTGCAAATAGAATTATGGGAAACTTTTATCAGTGTATATAACAGGTCTCCTTTTGAAGTTGTGTTACTTACTGTGGGTCGCAATCAAAATATTAATAGTCTAAAAGCTACCCTTCTAGAATTAAAATAATTAATAAAAATAAATATAGAAATAAATTTGAAGGCCTGTATGAAGCCCAGAAAAAAATTTTAGCTACCATACAATACTGAGTCCTCCTATTCAAGAAAAGGGTGTGTCTTTCTATTTATTATTTGAGATTTAATATTTTCTTTATGTTATAGGACCAGTGGTTCTTTACCCTGGTCGTACGCTACAATCACTTAGTTTTAAAAAACTGCAGATATCAGCCGCGTGTGGTGACTCACGCCTGTAATCGCAGCACTTTGGGAGGCCAAGGTGGTGGATCACCTGAGGTCAGGAGTTCGAGACCAGCCTGGCTAACATGGGGAAACCCCACCTCTACTAAAAATACAAAAATTAGCCGGGTGTGATGGTGCATGCCTGTAGTCCCAGCTATTCAGTAGGCTGAATCGCTTGAACCTGGGAGGCGGAGGTTGCAGTGAGCCAAGATTGTGCCACTGCAATTCAGCCTGGGTGACAGAGTGAGACTCCGTCTCAGAAAAAAAAAAATTGCAGAATATCTAAGCTCCATCACCAAAGATTTAATTAGTCTGGTGTGGAGCACAGGCATTGAGTTATAAGAGCTTAACCCCAAATAAACCAAACCAAATTTAAAATGCCTTTCTCTTTATTTTATAAATGCAATGTACTTTCCAATTCAAATACTGATACTTTTTAAAATATAAATATTTCAGAATAGCTAGGTAAATTTTTATAAGGAAAAGAAATGAGAGGGGAATATCACTAATGGATATGAAAACACTTTAAGGTGTAATAATTTAAAATGCACAGTTTTGAAGAATTTAAAAATAGAGAAAAGGCCGGGTGTGGTAGCTTTACGCCTGTAATCCCAGCACTTTGGGAGGCTGAGGTGGGTGAACCATGAGGTCAAGAGATCAAGACCATCCTGGCCAACATAGTGAAACCCTGTCTCTACTGAAAATACAAAAATTAGCTGGGCGTGGTGGCGTGTGCCTCTAGTCCCAGCTGCTCAGGAGGCTGAGGCAGGAGAATCGCTTGAACCCGGGAGGTGGAGGTTACAGTGAGCCAAGATCATGCCACTGTACTCCAGCCTGGCAACAGAGCAAGACTCTGTCTCAAAAAAAAAAAAAGAAAAAAAAAATAGATCAAATCATGTAGGAAAACTACAGAAGAGATAAAAGTGTCATTTTAAGTTAGGCCATTAAGTAGATGGACTATATAATAAATGGTATTGGGACAGAAAACTAGCCATGTGGATCCCTGACCACTAAGCCATAAACTCCATGAAAGCAAGGAGAATTTTTTATTTATCAAAATTTAAATCTCAAAAATGAAACCAGAAAAGTATGAGAAGAAAATGTGAGTATTATGCAGTATGATGTAAATGTTGGTGTCAAACATTCTAAGCATGTAAATTTGTTTGAACTTCTTTGCCATGATGAAATTTAAAATTAGCTAGGCATGTTTACCAATCTTTTCTACTATAGCTTGGTAAATGTATTTAGATAAAAAAATTTAAATTCCAACATGGCAAAGAAAACTTCAAAGTCACACACAATACAAAATATTTCCTAATTTTTCTTGTGATTATTTTTTGACCATACTTATTTAGAAGTATGATTAATTTCCAAATATTCAGGTATTTTCCAGATATATTTTTGTTACTGGTTTCTAACTTCTGTTGTAATCAGATAATGTAGTAGGTATTATTGAAATCATTTTACATTTATTAAAAATGGTTTTATGACCCATCTTATGTTCTATCTTGGTGAATGTTTCATGAACACTTGAGAATAATTTGTGTTCAGTTGTTATTGCATGTATGATTCTTTAAATGTCAAGTCAGGTTTGTTTAAGTTCTATATAGCCTTTCTTATTTTCTATGTACTTGTTCTATCAGTTACTAAGTGAGGAGTGTTAAAGTATCCAACTATAATGATGAATCTGACTACTTCTCTTTTCATTTGTCAGTTTTTAGATGTATTTTAAAGCCCTGTAAGTAAGTGCATACATATTTAGGATTATTATGTTTTCATGATAAATTATATCAACTCTAATCATTATAAAATCATCTTCTTTATCTCTGGCAATATCCCTTGTCCTGAAATCAGCTTTGTGTGACATTAATATAGCCACCCAGCTTTCTTAGGATTAGTGTTTTTATGTTGTATTTTTTCTCATCCATTCACTTTCAGCCTATCTGTGTCTTTATTTTTCCAGTGTTTTTTTTGGTAGACCACATGTAGTTGGGTGTTGTTTTTTATTCAGTCTTATAACTTCTGCCTTTTGATTGGAGTGTTTAGATTATTTACATTTAATGTAATTTTCAATATGATTTGGTTTAAGTTTAGGGTTCCATCTCTTCTTTGTTCCATTTTTCTTTTTCCGTCTTCTTTCCGATTACTTTTTACTGTTTCATTTCATCTCCACTATTGATTTACTCACTATGCCTGTTTTTATGTAGATACTTTTTAATTATCATAGTCTACCTTCAAATGATATTTTACTGCTTTATGTATGATTGCTGTCATACATTTTACCTTCACCTATGTTATAAATTCCCTGATACATTGTTGTTATTCTTGCCTTAAACAATTTTCTATAAAAAGCTTTAAGTATTTTTGCATATACCTATATTTCCCAGTGCTCTTCATTTCCTGTGTAGATAAGTGTTTCAACATTAGCACTTTGACATTTTGGGCTGGATTATTCTTTATTGTGGGGAGGTATGCTGTGTATTGTAAGGTGTTTAGCAGCATTCCTGGCTGAAGTTATTGGATGCCAGCAACAACTCTCCTCATTTCATACACATTAAAAATGCCTTCAAACATTGCCAAATGTTTTCTGGGGGGGCAAGTTCTCCCCACTGGAGAACTACTGTTGAAGATTGAAGTGTCTATATGATAACATTTTCCTTAAGCCTGAAAGAAATCGTTTAGCATTTCTTTTACTTCACAATTGTTGGAAACAAATCCTCTTAGCTTTCGTTTGTTTGAAGAAGACATTATTTTAATCTTATTTTGAGACATTTCACTGGATATAGAATTCTATATTGCCAACATTTTTCTTTAAACACTTTAAAGATGTTATTTATATTTCAGATTGCATTGTTTTGACAGGAAATCAATATTACTTATCATTGTTCCTGTATGTAGTGTGTCTTACTCTTTGGCTACTTTTAAGATTTTCTGTTTATCAGTAATTCTCAGCAGTATTATTTTATATGCTTTGATGTGATTTTCTTTATGTTAATACTGCTTTGGATTCATTGAGCTTTCTGGATTTGGGAGTTTATAGTTTTCATTAAATTTGGAAAAAACTCAGCCATTATTTATTCATATATTTTTATCCCCTCATCATTTTCTTGGACTGTAATGACACATATATTAATTAGACAACTTAATGTCCTACAAGTCACAGAGGCTATGTTAATATTACTGCTCAGTCTCTTTTTCTCTCTGTACTTCAGTTTTGATAGCTTCTGTTGCTATTTCTTCTGGTACAACTGATTTTTTTTCCTGCAGTATCTAATTGTCTATTAATCTAACCAAGTGAATTTTCATTTCAGATATTATATTTCATCTCCAGACAATTCATATTATGTCTTCTATTTTTTCCTTATTATGCTCATATTTCCCTTTAAAACCTTGAGCATATTTATAGTGCTGTTTTAAAGTTCTTCTCTGCAAATTCCATTATCTATTTCTTTTTTTTTTTTTTTCAATTGAGACAGAGTCTCACTCTGGAGTGCAGTAGCGTGATCTTGGCTCACTGCAACCTCTGCCTCTTGAGTTCAAGTGATTTTTTTATATTTTTATTTAGAGACAGGGTTTCGCCATGTTGGCCAGGCTAGTCTTGAACTCCAGGCCTCAAGCAGTCCACCCGCCTCAGCCTCCCAAAGTGCTGGGATTACAGGCATTAACCACCATGCCCAGTCATTATCTATGTCTTATTTATTTATTCATCTATTTCTATTGACTGTTTTTCCCCTTAGTATGAGTCACATTTTTTTTCTCGTTTGTATGTCTAGTAATTTTTTATTGAGTGCAGGGAATTGTAAATATTATGTTGTAGAATAGCTGAAGTTTGTTGTCTTCCTTTGAAGAGTGATGAAGTTGGTTTAGACAAGGAGTCAAGTTACTTGTAGATCAAGTTAATGTTTTAAAGGCTGACTTTTAAGTTTACTAGGGTTGGTCTACAGTAGCCTTTATTCTAGGACTAGTTTAGTCTGATTACTAATGCATGACCTTTCTAGGGTTTTTTAATGCCCTGGGCATTCACTAGTCTTCCTACTCTGGCTACTGAGAATTTAGAGCCCATTGTGAACTCAAGTAAGTGTTCAGCTATTGTTCTTAAGAAGTTATTTGCCTGTCTCATGAAGTTTCTTTCATTCCATTCATTTACAGCCTATTTCAGATTCAAGGGGACCTCTACAGCCTTTCATTGCATAGCTCCCTCCTCTCTGGCCCTTTGCCCCACCATACCTAGTCTCCTCAGTGTTTCCAATTACTGATCTGTTTCCTTGACTTAGCAAGATGGCTTTTCTCTTAGTTTTCTCCTCCCTTCACTGTGATCCAAAATCTGCCTCTAGGACAATTCTGTGCATCACATCATTTGTTTCCCTTCTCTTAGGAATTACAGTCTTATGCTGCCAGTGTCCAATTTCTGAAAAGTTCTTTCTTATATTTTACCCTATGTTCTAATTGTTTACAGCAGGAAGATAAATAAACTACCTGGTTATTAAATGTGGCCTGAAATAGAAGTCCTAGTATACAAACATAGCAGAAGGGTGAAAATGAAGCACTTATGATAAGGTAAAAAAAAGGCTTTCTTCTTACCTTTAGCCCAAAACTCTTAAAAATAAGAAGGTTAACAACCCAATGGAAAAATGGCAAAAAGAAATACATATATATATACACACACACACACACATATATATATATATTTATCTGATAAACCTCTGAAAAGATGTTCAACCTCACTCATAGTTAAATAAGAACAAAATTAAAAGATCAGTGAAATACCATTTCTCATTCAAAGTGAGGACAAGCATGAGAAAATATCCCCTTTTTTCCCTCTTGGTGGGAGTATAAGTTTTACTTTTTATCCATTTTGCAGGACAATCTGGCCCTATCTTTTAAATTTTTAAATATGCCATTGCATTTGACTCAGCAATTCTATCTTTTAGGATTGTACCCTCTGATCAACTTGCATAAACTCTCAAAGATATTTGTAAAGCATGTAATGTTTTAAGTTGGGAACAAAATACATGTACAACTATTAGAAATTAAATAAGTTACAGTATCTCCAGCTGAATCTATATGTACTGACATAGAAAGGTGAATATCAAATACAAGTAGAAAGGAAAATTTTAGAACAGAATCCATTTTATAACTGTGAAAAAAACATTTCATGTATTATATGTATGCTTTTTCCATAGATGTTTCATCCGACTCTCTGACTTTTAACATGAATTATTTGCTGATCTGCTCCGGACTCATATTCAACAGTCTATTTTACACCCCTTTTGGATAGTTAATAGGAATTTTCAACTTAACATGTACAAGGCAGAACTCGTAATTTATCAAAACTACCCTCCCCACGCAATCTTCTCTATTTCAGTAAATGGTGCCACAGTTCAACCAGTTGCTTGCTTATGTCAAACACCTAAGAGTCAAGAAATTTTTCTCACTAAGCTTCCTGCTCCACACCATTTAGTGGAAACAAAGGAATCAGAAAGCCAGAAGGTTAATAAAGTGTGGTCTAGTGTGGGCCACCAAACCCACAAGTACCGTAACTACCACTTTTTAGCTGGCAATGAGTTAGTCACGGTATCAGGCACTTCATATACATTATCTCATTTTATCTTCACAAAACTCTGTGAGTATTCTTTCTCCATTTTATATTTGAGTTAACAATTTGGGGCTGGGCACAGTGGCTCACCCCTGTAATCCCAGCACTGTGGGAAGCTGAAGCGGGTGGATCACCTGAAGTCAGGTGTTTGAGAACAGCCTGGCCAACATGGCGAAAGCCTGTCTCTACTAAAAATATAAAAATTAGCTGCATGTGGTGATGCACACCTGTAATCCCAGCTACTCAGGAGGCTGAGGTAGGAGAATTGCTTGAACCCAGGAGGCAGAGGTTGCAGTGAACCGAGATTGGGCTACTCTACTCCAGCCTGCGAGACAGAGCAAGACTCCCCCCCCAAAAAAAAAGAGATTTTGGACAATAATGCTTTAGTGAAAAATGAAGGGTGTGTGTGTCAGAGAGAAAGAAGGAGAGAGAGAGAGAGAGAGATACAAATCTTCTCATCCTTCTTTTTCTCGTTGCAGCCTATTGGAACTGCCAGCTGAAGGTGACCAGGTGAAATAGATATCCTGAGCACACCTACTTGATTCCAAGGTTGGTGCTAGCAGAAATATATTATGTATTTCTTGTGAGGTGTTGATTCTCACAGCTGGTCTGTGCAGATATTATAGAATTCATTCTTCCTCGGTTGTATAGAAACTCCCTTTCTTTCTCAGTTATATAAAAATTAGCTGGCTTTTGTCTAGAAGGATGTAGTTTTTTAAATAAATATATTCAGTGTGACAGCTAGCAAAATTGCAAGAGTATTTTACAAATTAATTTCATCATGTTTGTGCCATTCACACAAAAAAAATTAATGAAGACACAATGCCCCCGATGACCTCATATTCCAGTGGGGAAGACAGACTTGTAAACAGATCTGTTAACATAGAAGGTGGTAAGCGCTCTTCTAAAGATTGAGCAAAGAGCTGTCAGTGCAAAAGCACAGAGGACTTTGCTGGAGGGAATCAAGGTTTAACAGAATAGGTGACATTTGAGCTGGATCTTGAAGGATGGGCAGGAGTTTGCCAGGTGAATGAGGTGATCTCTATATAAAGTGCCTAGTAAAGGGTCAGGCACTTGGTAAGACCCAATAAATGTTCACATCTAGTTCCAGCTAAAGAAGTGTTCCAGGCAGAGGACACGGGTCAGTTCAATTCAAGGGCCATTTATTGAGTACTTTGTATGTGTCAGGCATTGGTCCAGGTTCTTTGGCCTTATATGCCAGGCACATCTTGTGAAGATAGAGAATTATACAAGGGTCTGGTGTGAGCCATATCCAGATCAACTATTTATAGATTTTGTTGTCAGAATGGAGCAGGGATGTTTTAACACTGCTGACACAATGTGTCTTGATTACAAACCCCTACTACTATAGCATTGAAGCACTGAGATGTAAGTAGCTAATGACTGTACAAGATTCCATTTCACGAAGGCAGTGATGACAATCTAGCCTGGCTTCCCCTGTGTTCTGGGTCACTTTGATCTTCACTAGGGGATCAGGTCCAAGCAACAGCTCTGCCTAACAACACAGATCAACACAGATGTAAAAGAAACTAAAACTATTTTACTCCAAAATATACTTTATAAAACATATTTTAAGATGGATATTGAGAGAGTCTGCAGAAAGGAATGGCCCTGCAAGGTTGTCTTTTGTGGAGGAGATTTGTATTTGTAAAGAAAATGTGCATCAGTGAAATCAACAGCCACGCTTTCTCTGAGCCAATCCCCATTCCCCCATTCCCTGACATCTCCCTATTCCCTGACATCTCCCTCTCTGGATCTAGGAAAGATTAACTCAACCACAAGCTACCATCTGTTTTTTCTGAGGACATTCCTGACATTACCTGAGATATTTTCATCTGCATTACAAGACCTCCTTTAACCCATGCCTTTCTTCTTCTCTCCCTCCCGTACCCTGTGACTCCATGTCCCCCAGAGCCCAGAGGAACTTAGTTCCAGGGAATTGTTTTTTGGGCTCATTCTTTTCCCCTGAAAATAATTTACTCCTAACCCCCATCTTACCTCTCCCTAATGAAGCAAATATTTAAGCATTAACCATCTTGCCTTTCTTTGAGTTTTTCATATTGTATATGACTCCTGTGCACACATGGGCATGTTAGTCAATTTGTATGCGTTTTTTCTGTTACTCTATTAGTTTGTTTTAAAGACTTAAATTATTAGACCCTTTGGGGGAAAAAATTTAAACTCCCCTATAGATGGAAGGGTGAGATGCCTGCATTTCCCTTCCAACTCACTAACTCAGCGGGTTCCACTTGCCCTCTCCTCAGTAAGTCCCTTCATTATATCCAGCCACCAAATCTTGAAGCTTTATTCTATGGTATAGTAGGTAAGAAATAAAAATGAAATCCTAAGCACCCGCCACTCCACAACTGACTCAACAAAACTACCTCTTGGCCAAGGGGACCCCAGAGAAACTTTGAAAACCGAGTTCCCAACCATGATGGGATGGGCTTTCTCCCCTAGGGGCTAAACAGAAACCAGCCCTTTCTGAAGACTACCACAGATACAGCTATCCACCTGACACTGCCCCTCCTTTTTACCTGACATTGCCCCTCCCTTTTACCTAATAAGAGACCACTGACTATGGAGTGGTTCTGGCCAGTCTATGGAGTATGCACAGTGAGGGTTTTTGTGCCCTCTACTTTACCTTTTGATGCAAGAGGGCTGAAAACTCCAACCTTGGATCATGTGAGCATGCATATGTTTCTCCTTTCATAAATATTCATGACTTTTCCTATAGCTTATTAAATATGCACATTTGGCCACCCCATTCAGCATAAATTCCTGTCTTACTCTTCTGACCCTTGAAGTATCTGTTTCTGACTTCTGGCCAGAGGCTATGCTTCCCAGCCTGTCAGGATGGCCACCTGCAGGCTACAAAGCTTTATGTGAAATAAAGCTCTCCTTTCCAAATTTCTGAATTTAATCATTCTTCAGTTGATATAGTCAACAGTATAGAATAAATAGAATGTATTCTGTTATATACATTTATTACACTAAACACAGAACCTACATATGCCCATCTAATGTAGATTAACACAGAACCACCATATGCTACATCTAAAAGAGAACATTTCTAAATGTAAGGAATATTCTGTGACTGTTTCAAGGGCAGTTTTACTAGTACAGCTGGGTTGCAAACAATAGAAGTAATGTGCTAGATGTTTTACAAATGTTATTTCATTTAATTATCATAGCAATTCTTTAAAATAGGAATTATTCTAACCATTATACAAATTAGGAAGCTAAGGCACGGAGAACATTTAACTTATCAGAGTAAAATGGTAGAAATGGGATTTGAAGCCACGTATACCCAATTCTAAACCCACTTTCTCTCCACTATAGCAGTTTTCCAGTATTAATGCAACCATTTATTGTGTTTCTACTATATTCCAAACGCAATGTGAGATGCTCAAATACATTCTCCCTGATCCTTATAAAACTTAACACGTTTTTTAAAAATTGACAAGTAAAAATTATATATATTTATGGTGGACAACATGATGTTCTGATATATGTATACATTGTGGAATGGCTAAACCAGGCTATTTAACATATGTATTATCTCACATATTTATTTTTTGTATGTGGTGAGAACACTTAAAATCTACTCTCTTGGCAGGGTGTGGTAGCACACGCCTGGAATGCCAGCACTTTGGGAGGCCAAGGCGGGAAGATTGCTTGAGCTCAGGAGTTTGAGACCAGCCTGGGCAGTATGGCAAAACCCTGTCTCTACTAAAAATAAAAAAAATTAGCCAGGTGTGGTGGTGTGCACCTGTAGTCCCAACTACTTGGGAGGCTGATGTGGGAGGATTGATGCCTGGGAGGTGGAGGCTGCAGTGAGTCAAGATCACCCTGCACTCCAAGCTGGGCGACAGAGCCTATCTCAAAATAAAATGTAAAAAATCTACTCTCTTGTCAACCTAAAGGAAGAAGCTGAGGCACTAAATTTAATTTTAATGAGTTTACTTGAGCCGAGGTGAGGACAGCTGCCAAGAAGACTCAGACCTGATAACCTTGCATAAGAGTTCCATTTGACCTTTGTAAAAAGTAGGGTTTTAAAGGCAAAAAAGGGAGACCGTGGGTTGATACCAAGTTGTTTTTCAGGAATTCTCATTGGTTTACAGAAATGACATTGATTAGTGATTAGCTATACATTGTTAAACTCTAGGGCATGAATTATAGTGTCCATCATGCAACACTGTTAGGTTAATTACAGCTATTTGCAGCGACAGTCAGTCTAGAGTCCACGTAGCAAGCAGCTTCAAGAGGTGATGAACTCAAGCAGGGAAAGTGGGATGTCACTGCTGCCTTACTTCCATGCCTCTTTGGGCCTGATAATGTGAGGAGACTCACATTCCTCTGAGAAGGTTTCTTCACTTTCTCACTCTTAAAGCAATTAAGTACCTTGCTTGTTGAAGTCACACAGCCAGCAAGTTATGGATCTTGACTTCGAGCCTAGGTCTGAGACTCCGAAGTCTATTTTCTTTATAAGATATTATACCAAAACTTCTCAACCTTGGGCATACATCGAGTCAAATGGGTAAATTTGCACAAAGCCCTACCCCCGGAGAGTCTAATTTAATTGGTCTGGAGTAGAGCTCAGGTTTTTTCTTTGTTTTTGTTGTTGTTGTTGTTTGTTTGTTTGTTTTTGAGACAGAGTCTGGCTCTGTTGCCCCAGGCTAGAGTGCAGTGGCATGGTCTCTGCCCACTGCAACCTCTGCTTCCTGGGCTCAAGGAATTCTCCTGCCTCAGCCTCCCATGTACCTGGGATTACAGACACCCACCACCATGCCCGGCTAATTTTTGCATTTTTAGTAGAGACAGGGTTTTACCATGTTGGCCAGGCTGGTTTCGAATTCCTCACCTCAAGTGATCCACCCACCTTGGCCTCCCAAAGTGCTGGGATTACAGGCATGAGCCAATATACCTGGCCAAAGCTCAGGTAATTTTAAAGCTTCTGAGTGATTTTAATGTGCTGGCTGATTTGAGACCACTGATGGGAAATATAGTTTATCTATCATGATAGATTGGTGGAAAATGCCCCTTATTAACTATTTTTTGAGGCTATGTTATATAACTCTTTAATGTATTCATGGAGTCAAAAAAACCACAATAAAATTCCTTTAATCAGATTACAGTCTACAGAGACTGTAGTTAAACAACTGCGATTCAGTCATTTAATTAACTGACATCCCCTCTTCTAACCCACTTGTTGACTGTTTTTAAGGTGATTACATTTTCCCAGAAAGTACTGAAAAACATACAGGAAGGGACATGGGAGTAAGATAAACCTAACTTTCAACCTTGGCTTTCATATTTTCTTGCTAAATGGACTTCGACAAGTTACTTAACATTTTGTAAAATATTGATTGTGAAAGAAGTAAAAGGTATTCTTGAAAAGGGTTTTATCTGGGGACAGATGGAGGGAATGCTGCCTCTGGTGGCCTCCTGTTGGGGTCAGACGCATATAGTGCGTTGAAAAAGCCATGGGAAAACTTTTCTAGTTTTCCTAGTCAGCCTGGCTGTGAAGCCCATCTTCTCCTTTCTACCACTGCTGCCAACCATTTCCCAAGCCACCTTTCTCTTTACACCTAGTCAGGGGTGATTCCTTCATTGCCAGACCACATGGCATTATTGGGAAGTGGCCAGGAGAGGAGGACTCCCTTTTAACCATAGATGCCAGGGTAGGCAATATATGCTTGAGGGGAGGGAAAGGAAAAGGATATTTTCAATACCATATTAGATTAGACATGAAATATATTTTACCATAGGAACAATGTCTGGATGGTAATTAAGTTTCCTGGTTATTCAATTAAAGCCTATTCATAATTTTGCCAGATATTTACAATATTTTATATGCAAATAATAGTGTATTTCAGTACCTTTTGGGTTCAATAGACTTTGAAGAATTCGTGTGAAAGCTTAACTGTCATTTATAACACCGCTTCTGTGAGAAATACTAGATCAGTACTTAGGACTCCAAGAAATAGATCCTCTCGTCTCTACTCGTCTCTAACTCTAACAAATATAGTGTTCACCGATCATCTAGTGAAGAGGGGATGAGGCAGCTGAAAGAATCCTGTTTCCTCTCTGAAGCTTAGCGGAACTCTTTTAGCTCCTGATTATAAGATCACAACATACTTGAGGCCATGGGTCATTTCTTTCCTCCATTTGTGTTCCCCTTCCTCCTGAACAATTTATCACATAGTATAAGCACGTTGTAGATGTGAACATATACATAGATTAAATTTGAAATTGGTAATGACCTCACTGTCAATGGAAAATAGGACACTGATCATCCATACCATACAGTGACAAAACATTTCTTAAATGAGCCGCTTTTGTTGCTGGTAACCAGGTGCCTCTCAGCAATAAGGCTTAAGAGTTGAAGTAACTGGTGTAATAAAATATTATAGTGGAAATTATAAGCATGAAGGCCATGGGAAAGGTTCTGATTGCACTAGAAACTACCTAAAAGACTGTCGTATTTCTTGTACTAATGGGGCTGAAATATCCAAAAAACAAACCTAAATTTGCTTCTACAGCTTTCAGCATTACAGTGCAGCCTTTCTAGGCATAGATTAGGAGAGTGGGAACCTGTGAATGGAAATGTTTGGGTAAGTTCTGATGAATCCAACTACAAATCCTTCACTTTGTTTCCCTTCCTCCAAAGAAATCTATCACATAGTATAAGCACATTGTGGATGTTAACATACACATAGATTAGACTTGAAATCAGTAATGACCTCACTATCAATAGAAAATAGGACACTGATAATTTATACAATGTAATGACAAAACATTCCTTAAAATATCACCAATTGTTGCCTGAATTAACAAACTCCACTGAGTCTTAGTTGTTAGTAGGAGCAGTCCTCCTCTTCCATCTGATAACCTGTAATAATTTCACCTGAGGTGGTTTATTTGCAGGAAGATTACGAATCTCCTCAATGTTAATTCCCACTACTTTTCGCTTCCAGACCCTGACCTATTCCATAATTAGCTTCAAATCCTCAAAGACTTCAGGGAAGATAGGAAAAGAGAAAAATTAGAAAATATGCATGATGGTTGCAGTCTATACACTTTATGAGGCCATAGTAGGTATTTGTAACTCCCTCTTCCACTCCCCTTCCCGTGCTCCCTTTGCTCAGTTATCATTTTAGCTAGGTGTTATTATTTATCAGTCAGAGTGACCTAAACCTTCATTCCTGAAATATCTGAACCATTGTGGTTCTTGCTTGGCTTGGTTTGCTCTAATCTTGTAAATTTTACCATGGATATGGAAGGAATTGCTCAGATATGGATATGAAGAGTTGCTCAGATATGGATATGAAGAGTTGCTCAGAGAATCTCTTGCCTTTGAGACATAGTCTTCCCTCTGTTTTGTAGTATCAACCCTTTTCTCACTTTATGATTAGGATTAATTGTCCCAGTGAATATAGTAATCCCTTTCTTTCCCTGTTGGTTCAGAGCCTTGAAGACCTCAAAGTGGCTGATGTGGCAGTCTCAGCTTCCATTCAAAGGAACCCTTCTAGTGTTTCCTGGAAAAAGTACTCCTTCCATGGAAACTAAGAGCACAACATTGTGAGGTTGGAAACAAAAGTTATGTGAGTAGGTCATTAGGAATAATAATGGAACCACCAATACTTTCACACTTTCATTTTTGGATCTAAGTATTCTGGCTATGGAAGAAAGAGCATTATATATTAGTTGCTGGCTTGGGGAATATGCTATAACTTGTGGGACAGCTCCCTAGTCTTACAAGTGGCAACATAAGTTGTCAATAGGTTATTCTACCATTTAATCAAGTCAGTTTCTTCCAATGGGCATGAAACCATTTCTTCAACTCAGATTCCTTAAATTTCTCATCAGTGAGACTAGCCAGATCATGGTAGGAGAAAGGAATCCTATGTTCTTAAGCCCAAACATAATCAACATGCCTGTTGCTAGGACCACAGTGTTCATGGGCCCATTGTACAAGCGCCAGGGTGGCTAGGGGAGGCAGCTAACTGGCATCCACAGGATTGGCCATACTCTTTACTTGATTACTGAGAATCTGTTTTACAGTGGATGCCTTTTAGTAAGCATTAATTTGGGACACATATTCTCACTCTGCTTACTTTGAGAGGCCCATCCTAAAACTCTTCTTCAGGCCTCCCTTTAACCATTCTTCCAATTCTGTTTTTCAACGCACTGACTCCTTGGCCAAAGTGCCACTTGCCCATGAATCAATGTGAATCTCTACTTCTGTTTCTCTTCCAGTTAGGTTTTGAATCATACATCATGAACCCTTCCACCCTGAGGTCTTTCCACCCTGCTCAGCGACATCCTCAGAGCAGGCTCTATGGTGTTCCCTATTGGTCATGAAACCAATAAACCTCTATAACCTTTCTGGTCAGAATGGGACAGTCTTCTATCTTGTTCTTTTTACTTAAAGCCCTCTTCTCCCTTCCTTCTCCAGGGCTCCTACCACAATCTTTTCTATAAAGATAAGAAGGATTTTTAAAACTTCAGATGGCTTAAATTTTCCCCATGCAAAAAATTCCAGACACACACAAAAAAATAGAAATGAACCTGGCTACCTGCTTGAATAATTGGAGAGGAAAAAACTACAGAGATCCTCCCTGAAACACTGTGAAGTATGTATAGCTGATATTATTATACCTATTTTAAAGGTGGCGGAAAGGAAATGTGGAAGGAGTAAAGTGACTTTGCCACAGCTTCCATAACTCCCTATGAATATAAGCAGGGTCCAGGATTATGCCTTCTGGTAGAGTGAGAGAAGAGTAAATGCACAAACCCCATGATCGTGATATGTCTGGAGACCTCTGACTTAAGGAGTGGAGAAAGAGAAGTATTGACTGGTGGAAGGAAAATGAATATGCAAAGAGCACTCATGAGTGGGTGATCCCAGAGCTCTGAGTAGAGGGTAAGAATCAGAGTCAGGCCTTCCAGAAAATCCCAGCGTAAGGTCCTTTACCATCGTTTCCTTTTTGTCCTTTTGCTTAGTACATTATCAACAAGTTTTAGAGGCAAAGAATGGAAAAGGATGTAAAACGAATATCCAAATAAATATTTCAAAAAGATTAAAATAGAGATGTGGAACATAGGTAACCTAGTGAAGGACAGAACTACTTAACATTCCAAAAATAAATTTGAGTTAGATTCAAAGTTGTAGAAACTCATAAAGGCCAAAGGAAAAAAAATGTCATATATTAATATCAATTAGAAATTCTCTCTTCAGCAAAACTGAGTTTTAGTTAACTAGATTAAGTGAACATTTTAAAATCAATGTAAGAGATTTTTCCTGGACATCTCGTTTTGTGTGTTATAGATACTTTTATTTGTTGTAACAGAAAACTGCCCTGATGGAAACAGGCCCAAGAATTGAGCAGACATCTTTACATTCTGGTAATCCCAGCTGTGTGACCTAAAGCAAGTCATTTAACCTCTCTGGGCCAAAGGCCTGTTTCATCAGTTACAAAGTAAGGAAGTTATGCTAAATGTCCTCTAAGCGTTCTTCCAACTCTCAAATTCAGTTTTTCCATGAAAATTTTAGTTATCCTCAGAAAAGCCCTGACTTAGGTTTTTAGTTGAAAAATTAAAAGATAGGCTCCAGCAGGGGTCACTACAGCCACATCGAGCTTTAAGTCCGATGCTCTTTCGTGTTATAGTCGACTGTGTGCACATCACAGTTGCCCTTTGTCTTGATTTTCCATTTGAGACTACATACTCTCTTTGTACCTAAATGTAACCAAATCTATCTTCAAATGTACTCAGCTTATCCATTTCAACTAGGTTTTGTTGTTGTTGTTGTTCTCCGATTCTTTTTGTTTGTTTATTTGTTTATCTATTTATTTTTACTCTGAAATTGGAGATCATTTACTTCCTTTGACTCTGGGGTCCTTCAGAAAAATGTATTTTATTTGATTAGCTACGTTCAATTTTTTGCCTCTGAGAACTGTGATGAGTAAGTATATTTCTTCAAATATGTGAGATTACATTAAAACAAAACACAAAATTCAGTCCTATCCTGAAGGTTTTTAAAAAGTCTATGTACACCTGAAAAATGTATTCAGCTCCTTTAGAACCCCTTTTTGAAAATTCTAGAATTCTTTCAAGAGCAGGGTAAGGATTTCAACGCCAGTTCTAATTTCAATATTATGTTTTTGCCCTAAAAACTTAGTGACTGTACATGCACCGTAAAGAATTTGAGGATCACTGTTGATGCTCAAAGGTAGACATTCAGCAAAATGTTACTCCCAAAAAACCATGGGACTCCCCAGAGTCCTAAGTTTTAAGAGTAAGTCTTGAGGCTTATATCCTAAGTCTTAGGACTCTTTAGGACTATGGTTCAATTTAGGACTACTCCAAAGGGGTTCAGTCTGCCCCAAATGCCCTCCACAAATTCCATATACTATGCAAAACCTAACACTCGTTCAATTGTGCTAGGAGTCAAGGAGAGTTAACTTCTTACACCATGAAGAGCAATGTTTCTAGTCCTTTGGCCTGGTGTATATGCCCCCTTCCCCAAATGACTCTACTTAACCTAGAGTAGTTCTTTGTAGGTGTATGTTGTGCAAATGTAATCTCATTGTCCCTTTTCCTCCTTCTAACTACCTGCCTGCTCCTTTGGCAGAGATTGATATTACCCTTTTCAATTGCAGCGCTCCTGCTGCTGCTGCTATTTCCAATATTATTGTGTTAAAGTCCTCATCTAGGCAGGTAGTTGGGTTTATTTCCAGTTGTTAACAAGTGAGGAAAGCCTTCTATACACTCCTTTCACAGTAAGTGGGGGATGGCCTGGTGACAAATACAGTGAGAGTGATAGTGTATGACTGCTGAGACTAGGTGATAAAGGGCATTGCAGCTTCTGCCTTGGTCTCTGGGATTGCTCACTGAGAGCCAGCTGCCATGCCTCAAGCAGTGCCATGGAGAAGATCTGAGGCCTCCTGTCAATAGCCAGCACCAATTTGCCAGGCACATTAGTGAGATACCTTCAAAGCAGATTCTTCCCAAGAGGATTGGGTCTCCTCTCTTCTCCAGACTTCTTCAGAACAGTCCTTTTTCTACTTATGTATAGCCTCAAACAACCACCTCAGTCTTGATTTTATATAACCAAGCTATCTGCCATAGCTAACTGATCACGTGTCTTTGAGTCCTAGCCTGCGTAAGGTTTATATCCCTTGCCCGATCATGTGTGAAAGATGGAGGTACATAGTTCAGAGAAGGCTCTGATAAAAGGCAGAAGGTGACTCCCAGGGAAAAGTGTGTGAGCCGAAGAGGTCCTTCAAATAGTTTCTATCAATGTCCTGTCCTGCTTCTCCCCTACCACTAGTACTTTCTTATAACACTACTTATACTTAGCATACTGTAGTCTGTAGTCTAATTGCCTGATTATTTTTAATATTCACTCTATTCTGTAGGCCCCTGAAGGGCATGGACTCTAGCTTATTACAGATATATCCTGGCATCTAGCACAATACCGGCATATAGTAGGTAATAACATAAATTTTTGTTGTAATAAATGAATAACTTTGTTTTGAATGTGTACACCTTATTAAAAAAACTTTGATATTTTTACCATATAGTTGCTAACATATTAATAGAAGAACCATCCACACAATTTGAGAACTGAATTTTGCTCTTTACCAATTGACACTTTGCTTAATATTTCTAAGAATAGCAAATGCCTATAAAGTTCAATGTACTGCCTTTAAAAAGAAACTTTTTAGTGCCATGTAAATCAGATAACTTGTCAGCGTGTCAGTGGCACATGTCTACATTCAGGGACTGAAACAGAAACTCATTTTAAATTTAATTCTAAAAGACTGAAAAAATATTATTACAGAAATTTTCAGTTTGACACATATGAATTTATTTCAGAAAGTCTGCTATCTCACAGGAATTCTAACATTAAGATACTTTGATAATAATTGAAAGGAATTTATTCAAGCTGTACTAAAATATGCTGCAAGAGTGACCTACTTTTGAAAGTAAAGAACTGTTTCCTACGTTTCTTAAAGTAAAAGAATTTATTTGTATCAAATTAGTAGAGTTTATCCTCTTTTTATTAAAAAAGAACACATACAAGTAGCCCAAATAGAATCATTTTAAGAACTGAAGAGGCCATGTAATTTACTTTATTGATTACAAAGCCTAATTGATTGTGTAAATTATGTCTCCAATTTCTAGAGGCCAAACTTTTAATCTTGAGTTTGTACCAGAATATCCCTGTGATCTCTTTCAACTACAAAATTTTAGGATTCTAATTATAAACACAGAAAATGTAAGTGGGCTTAAAATTCTTGGTTTCTAAAATAGTTTTTAATACTTGAAATAATATGATTGCAAAGTAATACATATTCATCACAGAAAATGTATAAAATATAGAAAACACAAAGCTAAAACTAAAAATCACTCATAATTCCTTTATTCAGGAATAATTGATATTAATATTTTTGTTTACTCAGTAAACTAAAATTGACTGACTACAATATCTTCCTCAGAAATTAAATATTTTTACATATTTTAATGACTGTATTATCATTAAACATGACTATACTATATTATGTCATGTTAATATGTGGCAATTTATTTCATTAATATTCTACAGTAGGACACTTAGATTGTTTCAAATTTTTGTTATAATAAAATTCAAAACACATACTTGATGGCAAATCTTTTTGTAAATACGTGTGTGGAGGCTAAAGCAACATTATCTGGATGCTAATTTGCCATGTTGACTGCTGATTAACTCCAGTTCCAAGAAGGCCTCTAAGACTTCCAGTTTATTGATTGTTCCTTGTGTAAGAGAATGTACTTCCTGTAAATTCTGCTCTTAGGTCAAAACAACCTTGATATTATACATCAATTGTCCTACACATTCCTTCTGAATCACACCTACCATTACCTTATGTTCTGTTAAGTCCTGGGTCTCCGGGCTAAGGGCACAGGGATCCACCATGTTGTCTCGCCACTCCTGAGACACAGGCATGGCTTCTGTTCCTAAGTCCCTATCAAATGTTTCTTTCTGAGAAGCTGGGGTGTCAGCCTCTTTCTTTGGCCTCTCTGCTTCCTTGGACTTTTTGGGGTAGGTTGGCATAGACCTGTCCACCTCAAAACAACATATATATGTATTATTTAAAAACATACACATTTTAATACATATATTTTTAAGAATCTGAGTCAAATTTCCAAATTATCATTCAGAAAGATGTATTGATTTAGAAGTCTAACAGAAGTATTCAAAAGCACGTGTTTCCCCCAAATCCTTGCCAGTCCAGAATAATAGCCTTTTAAGAAATCATTGTCGGTCTGATCTGTGAAAAATATTATTTCCTTCTTGTGAGGATAATTTTATACCAGATCAAAGGAGAGGACTAGGTACTAAAACCAGAGTTCTACTGACTAATTCTAAATTCTGCGATGAGTTTTACTTACAGCGAGTCTATTGCTAGAAGCAGAGGAAAAGGAAAGTACCAGAAATACTCTGTTGTAAATTTTTCTTTTTCAGGAATATAATACTTTGTATTCATGAAGATGATGCTTTTCTGGACCACACGTTTGAAGAAACTTCAAACCATAGGTAGAAAGTATATGGTTAGTATAGGTATAAGTATCAGAGCACTAGATGAATGCTTACATTTTAAAAAGTTATTAAGGCCAGGCGTGGTGGCTCACGCCTATAATCCCAGCACTTTGCGAAGCCAAGGCAGGTGAATCACCTGAGGTCAGGGAGTTTGAGACCAGCCTGGGACATGGTGATACGCCGTCTCTACTAAAAAAAAGTACAAACATTAGCTACGAGTAGTGGTGGATTCCTGTAATCCCAGCTACTTGGTAGGCTGAGGCAGGAGAATCAATTGAACCTGGGAGGTGGAGGTTGCAGTGAGCCAAGATTGTGCCACTGCACTCCAGCCTGGGTGACAGAGCAAGACTCTGTCTCAAAAAAAAACAAAAAAGTAATTAAATACTAAACTAAAATAGTAATGTATAAGACAAGAATCAGAAAATAAACATTGTTGGATGACTTATAGCAGAAGTAGAGGAAAACAGAGTTTTGTTTAAGGTTATAGAATAAAGATTCGTACTCTTGGCCTGATAAAATTTTAAACTATTGCCTCTAATAGGATAATATTTTGCTTTCGTATTTCCCCTTCTTCATCCATAATTTCATTTCATTTTGGATTATTTTTATTTACGTGATCTCTTCACTTTCATTCAGTCTTTTGGGACTATGAATTCTACAATGTCAAGGTCAAATTTGCCCCTGTGTGTAATTGTTGAAAGGTTGTTAATAGATTCCAAACACAGCTGTCAGTATATTTTCACTCTGGGAATTTCTCGCGTTGGTAGCTTGACCACAATCAGGAAGGTAGAAACATGGCTCGCAGCAGTGAGAGACAATAGCAGTCTACTCACCCACTCATCTCCAACTTGGGCCAAGAAGGACCTACCCTCTATTTGTCCTCATCTGTCTTGTGACCAAGCACATGGTGCTGTTGCAAAAGCAGCAGCTCTTTTATTAAGGACCAGAGCCTTGCATTTTCTAAGGCCCCACATCCCTGCAAGAATGTTTATCCTCTCCACAGCGACAGAGTAAGCTCCTAGGTTTCTTTAGTTTGACCTCCCACCAATTGGGGAAAGGTTTGGTAAATAGGAATCTTGTGGCTGGAAAGCAAGGTGAGTGGGCTTGAGCAACAGGAAAGTATATCTCCTTTTGTAGGGATTTTCTAGGATATCATTTTCAGAGAAATATTTTTAAAGTTTTTTTCCAAAAGGGGAAACATGCTGTTTAAAGCATTCCCCCAGCGCCTTTAGTATGCCAGAAATTTTGTGTATTATTTCTGATCTTTTCACCAGTCCTGTGAGGCTGATACTGTTACTGCCATTTTGTAGGTAAGAAAACTCAGCTTCTGAAAAGTTCAATCACTGGCTTAAAGTCACAGAGCTCAAAAATGCCGTGATTGAGACCCACACCTGATTTATTACAAAATTCCTTACTCTTTCCATGCAGCTTAAGTTCTGTTTAAAAAGGTCAGGGGAGTGGAGTTCAAAGTTTGCAAGTGTTTGTTCTTATATTTCTGTTTAGATACGCAGTATTACTTGATTTTTTATTTGAACCATGTTTTTCAGCAATCAAAGAATTTATTACAGGATGTTTTCCTGCCAGCAAAGCCTATTGAGCTGCATCACAAACACTGCCTTGCCTTCTGTCACTATTCATAATTTATAAATTATTGGTTCCTCATTAGCATTATATCCGAGTTATGTATTTTGAATGATCCTTTCAAGGCTCTTGCAAGGATGATAAGGGAGAGGTGGGGTCAGGCATTTTATAGATAACTTTTAAGTAGGAAACAAATGATTACTTTTTCTGAATATGGTTCATTCCAATTCTGCTGGTTCAAGAAAAATAGTATTCAAAGAAAGTGAGGGATAAATTGAAAGAGTAAATAAGCTGGGCACAGTGGCTCATGCCGGTAATCCCAGCACTTTGGGAGGCTGAGGTGGGCGGATCTTGAGGTCGGGAGTTTGAGACCAGCCTGACCAACATGGTGAAACCGTGAAATCCCATGTCTACTAAAAATACAAAAATTAGCCAGGTGTGGTGGCCCACACCTGTAATCCCAGCTACTCGGGAGGCTGAGGCAGGAGAATCCTTGAACCTGGGAGGCAGAGGTTATAGTGAGCCGAGATCACGCCACTGCACTCCAGTCTGGGTGACAGAGTGAGACTCTGTCTCAGAGAAAAAAAAAAAAAGTAAATAACCAGGACAATGATCCATGAAAGGTACTAAATATAATTGCTATACATCACAGAAATTGAAAAATACCTTTGGTAATATCAGTGCAATGGAGTGAATGTTTATGTCCCTCCCAAAATTCATATGCCAAAATCCGAATCCCTGGTGTGATGGTATTTGAAGGTGGGACTTTTGGGAGGTGATTAGGTCATGAGAGTGACCTCGTGAAGGGGATTAGTGCCCTTACGATGGACACCCCAGAGAGCTGTCTTGTTTCTTTCTACCGTGTGTGAACACAATGAGAAGACAGCAGTCTGCAGCCTGGAAGAGGACCCTCACCAGAACCTGACCATCCTAGCACTGTGTTTTGGACCTCCAGGCTCCATAACTGTGAGAAATAAATTTCTGTTGTTTATCAGCCACCCAATCTCTAGTACTTTGTTATAGCAGCCCAAATGGACTGACACAATCAGAAACAAATATGGTGGGAACTCAGGATTCAATCAGAGGAGCAGAGTGGATGTATGTATTTCTATATTGTCTTGTAGTGTGTTATATATGATAGACACAAAGGAATTTATCACAATAGTTTGAGCTTATGTAACTGGGCAGTCTGTAAGGCTGCTGTCTTCACATCTGACGATGGAACTTGTAAGTCTACAAGGCAGGCAGGTGTGAAGGCAAGATAGATGTAAAGAAGGGGAGAGTAAGAACAAGCTGGACCCCACAAGCATAAATAAGGTGGAGCCCACAGGACAGACTGAAACCACGTCAGTTCTTGTCTTAGACCTCGGTGGTGTGGGTGGCCTACAGAAGCTGGGCTTTTCTTTATGTAGCTAAACACCCATCCTGGTCTCAGGAGTCAAAGAAGCTAAAGGAGTGTCTAGGAAAAGGTGAGGCAGTTTTGGTAGTGTCCATGGCCTCTAATACTTCCTAGATAAGTGACAACATGGTTGGGCTGCAAAATGGCTGCCACTTCGTGTCTGCCCTCCATGTCTCCCACGAAGGTCTCCTGTGGCCCAACCTAACAAGAGAAACATACAGGAAAGGGAAACTTGAGACTTTAGTTCAGGCTAGCCATGTTGGTACATTACAAAGTTACCACAGTAAATGAAATGATTATTATGTGTATAGCACTAGAATAAAATGGACAAAATGCTTTTGGCCAAAATAGAATGAACTCTTCATGAGATGAATTCAGATGCCTTCTGACTAACATAGCACACAGCCATTCTTTTTAGGGGTCTTGCTGTCTCCCTGCACCTTTAGCAAGTATGAAGCCTAGGTCATGTAGCCCTATTTCAGGGAGTTTGCTGCCTGTCAGTGTGTTGGCCTGGAGAGCAAGGTGCTGGGTTTGTTTCGCTGCTGTTAACTAATTCATGCTATCACTGACTCTGCTCTGATTTCGCTTCCCTTTCTTCTTCCCCGATAATTGACGTTTTAGTCCATGTATGCTACTATTACAAAATATCACAGATTGGATCATTTATTTTTAAACAATGTATCTTCTCACAGTTCTGGAGGCTGGGAAATCCAAGATCAAGGCACCAGTAGGAATCAGTCCTTTCAAACTCTGCTGTAGCTGTGTATAATATCTAGTGAGGGCCTGTTCCATCTATGTCATCTTCTCATGGCATCCTTACATGGTAGAAGACAGAAAGGCGACAGACAGCCCAACTCACTCCCTTGGGTCCCATCCATGAGGGTGGATAGGACCCTTGTGGTTCAGTCACTTCCTAAAGGCCCCACCTCTTAATACTGTTACACTGGGATTAAGTTTTAATGTGCATTTTGGCGAGAGACACGGACATTCAAACCAGAGCAATTCCCTTCTCAATTTTCCAAGTCTCAAAATTTTATTTTTTTTTCAGCTTTTAAGTTCAGGTGTACATGTTCCGAATGTGCAGGGTTGTTAACATAGGTAAATGTGTGCCATGGTGGTTTGCTGCACAGATCATCCCATCACCTAGGTATTAAGCCCAGCATCCATTAGTTAATCTTCCTGATGCTCTCCCTCCCACTAACCCCTACTGCAACAGGCCCCAATGTACGTTGTTTCCCCCAATGTATCTATATGTTCCTATCAATGAGCTCCCACTTATAAGTGAGAACATACAGTGTTTGTTTTTCTGTTCCTGCATTAGTTTGCTGGTGGATGGTCTTGCCTAGATATTGATGGCAGCTGACTGATTAGGGTGGTAGTTGCTGATGGCTGGAGTATCTTTGGCAATTTCTTAAAATGAGAAAACAATGAAGTTTGCCACATAGATTGACGTTTCCTTTCACAAAAGATTTCTCTGTAGCATGCAATGCTGTTTGATAGCATTTTACCCATCGAACTTCTTTCATTTTACCCATAGAACTTCTTTCAAAATTGGAGTCAATCTTCTCAAACTCTGCTGTAGCTTTGTCAATTAAATTTATAGAATGTTCTAAATTCTTTCTTTTATTTCAACAATGTTCACAGCATGTTCATCAGGAGTAGGTTCTATCTCAAGAAACCAGTTTCTGGCTGGGCGCGGTGGCTCACGCCTGTAATCCCAGCACTTTGGGAGGCCAAGGCGGGAGGATCATGAGGTCAAGAGTTCAAGACCAGCCTGACCAACATAGTGAAACCCCACCTGTACTAAAAATATAAAAATTAGCTGGGCGTAGTGGCACACACCTGTAATCCCAGCTACTTGGCAGGCTGGGGTAGGAGAGTCACTTGAACCCAGGAGGCACAGGTTGCAGTGAGCCGACATTACACCACTGCATTCCAGCCTGGGCAACAGGGCGAGACTGTGTCTCAGGAAAAAAAAAAAAAAAAAAAGCAGTTTCTTTGTTCATTCATAAGGGGCAAGTCCTCGCTGAGTGTGGTGGTTCATGCCTGTAATCCCAGCACTTTGGGAGGCCAAGGTGGGAGGATCACTTGAGCCCAGGAATTATGACCAGCCTGAGCAGCATAGTGAGACCTGGTCTCTACCAAAAAAAAAAAAAAAAAAAAAAAAAGAGAGAGAGAGAGAGAAAGAGAAAAAGAAAAAAGATAGAAGCAGCAGTAAGTCCTCATGTGTTCAAGTTTTCTCATGAGACTGCATATCATCAGGCTGTAGTTCTCTTGCTATTTCTATCACATATGCAGTTACTTCCTTCAGTGAAGTCTTGAATCCCTCAAAGTCATTCACGAAGGTTTGAATCAACCTCTTCCAAACTCCTGTGAATGTTGAGAGTCTGATATCCTCCCATGAATTAAAATTCTTAATGGCATCTAGAATGGTGAATTCTTTCTACGAGATTTTCAGTTTACTTTGCCTAGATTTATCAGAGGAATCACCATCTATGGCATCTATAGCCGTATAAAATGTATTTCTTAAATAATAGACTTAAAAGCCAAAATTCCTCCTTGATCCATGGGCTATAGAATGGATGTGTTCACAAGCATGGAAACAACATTAAGCTTCTTGTATATCTTCATTAAGCTCCTTGTATTTCTGAAGATGTACACCAATGCTCTGGTCACCCAAGAGCAATGCACCAATGAGCAGTAACATTTTGAAAGAAATCTTTTTTTTTCTGAGAAGTAGGTCTCAACAGTGGACTTAAAATGGTCAGTAAACAGATATGCCATCATCCAGGCTTTGTTCTTTCATTTCTAGAGCACAAGCAGAGTAGATTTAGCATAATTCTTAAGGGCCCTAGGATTTTCAGAATGACACATGAGCATTGGCTTCAACTTAAAGTCATCAGCTGCATTAGCCCTTAGAACAAGATAGTCAACCTATCCTTTGAAGCTTTGAAGTCAGGCATCAACTTCTCTCTAACTGTGAAAGTCCTAGATGTTATCTTTCAATATAAGGCTGCTTCATCTACATTGAAAATATGTTGTTTAGTGTAGCCACCTTCATCAATGATGTTGTTTAGATCTCCTGGCTAACTAACTTACTGCAGCTTCCATATCAGCACTCACTGATTCACCTTGTACTTTTATATTTTGGAGACTGCTTCTTTCCTTAAACCTCATGAAGCAGCCTCTGCTAGCTTTAAACTTTTCTTCTGGCACTTCCTCATCTCTCTCAGCTTTCATAGAATTGAAAAGAGTTTGTGTTTTGCTCTGGATTAGCCTTCAGCTTAAGAGAATGTTGTGGCTGGTTTGATCTTCTGTCTCAACCACTCAAACTTTCTCTATATCGGCAAAAAGGCTGTTTTGCTTTTTTGTTATCTGTGTATTCAATGGAGTAGCACATTTAATTTCTTTCAAGAGCTTTTTTGTTCTATTCACAACCTGGCTAACTATTTGACATAAGAGGCCTACCTCTCAGCCTGTCTTGGCTTTTGATATGCCTTCCTCACTAAGCTTGATCATTTCTAGCTTTTGATTTGAAGTGAGTCACATGTGACTGTTCCTTTCACTCAGCCACTTAAAGGCCATCGTAGGGTTATTAAGTGGCCTAATTTCAATATTGTTGTATCTCAGGGATTAGGGAGGCCTAAAGAGAAGGAGAGAGACAGGGTAATGACCAGTTTGTGGAGCAGTCAGAACACATACAACGTTTATTAAGTTCACTGTCTTATACAGACACGGTTCAAGGTGCCCCAAAACAAATACAAAAGTAACATCAAAAAAGCACTGATCATAGATCACCATAACAGATGTAATACTAATAATAAAATTTGAAATCAATTGCAAGAATCACCAAAATGCGACAGGGACACCAAGTGATCTTATGTTGTTGAAAAATTGTGCCAATATACTTGTTTGATGCAGAGTTGCCACAAACTCAATTTGTAAAAACCACAGTCTTTGTGAAGCACAATAAAGTGAAATGCAATAAAATGAGGTGTGCTTGTGCTTCAACATTGTAGATGCTCCATACTTTTCTTGATAAGTAAATACATTTTCTGAAAATTTTCTCAAACTTATCATGATATAACATGAGCTGATGGGAATGAATCCTTAACTCTTCTGCTCTAAACATAGAATAACATATGGCTAAAACTTCTTTAGATATGAAGCTGAGTTTGAAATCAAGAAAGAAAGTCCTCCAAGTATTAGAATTAAAAAGGGAACTTAAAGTCAGAGTGCTAAGCAGAATCTTATGCCCAAACTGCTCATAGAATTGTTGCAATCAGATACAGGCCTTAAACACTGGAGTTGGTTCTACTAATTGTCTCCCCAAAAGGAGATTACAGGCTTCAGACTCGATGATTGAAGCTGAAACAGCTATTTAGATAAATCTGGGAGTCATAAAGCATTGGGCTGACTTTGAAATGGAGACTAAGGGAACTCTGCCCATCAGCCCAGTTAAGCAACAAGAAGGTTTATTAGTATCCCAGGATGATGAATGAGAAAATATCACCTGCAAGAAATAAAAAAAACCCAGGTATGTGCCATGCTCAGATGGAGAGTCTGAAATCATGCTGCCTATGTGGAAGCTGGGAAATCAGCTAAAAAGGGATCCAGTTCGTTTTTGTTGTTTTGGTTTGGTTTGGCTTTCAGTCCTGCTCTTTCTGTAAGGAATCCAATTCTTCCATGCAAGTTGAGACAAAGGAAAAGTATCCTATAGACTACTTTCCATAGAGAACTCTCTTCTAATGAGTAGGTCATAGTCAAACATTGTAAATCATACCATAAAACAAATAACTACGTTTGAGACTCAGCAGATGAAAGAAATGGAAGCCAAGACTTAAAAGAGTAGAATAACCTGACAGAAATATTTACAAAGTATGTTTAAAATATGCACAGGGCTGCAGGAAGGATTATAAACCATAAAGGAAGAAAATAACAATAAGAATTTTTTTTTTCCAAGACAGCTGATTAGAGGGTTTTAGCATGCCTCAGCCACTTGGAAATAGCAAGATAGTACATAAAGATCAACTGTGAGCTTTAATTCAAGAAGGAAAATCAGAATCCACTGGAATTGTGAAAGATACTCCAGATAGGGAGGAGAACACTGGCCCCATGATGGTGTCCAGCTGATAAAAGTGAGTGAAGCCCTAGTAGGTGAGAGAGGCAGAGAGCCTCCCTCTGTGACTCACCCTTCCACTGGGGATCCAAGCACCCCAGGCTGAGAAAGAGTACTTTATTCCTCCCAAGACCTGGAGCTAACTTGGGGAGAGGCTTGGAGATACTATGAGGGAAAGACATTGAGAAAAGCTGCAGGCAATTTCTCAGACCCAGGATTGAGAGCAGGATGCCATTTTTAATCTAGACTCATAGAAAGTCAGCCATTCTTTGGCAGCCTGGCAGTGTGGCCAAGCAGACATTTTTGTCTCAGGCCAGAGATTGAAGTGCTTGCTCTGGAGTGAGATAGGGGCCTCTACATGCCAGAATTGTGAAAAGTACCTTACCAGTAGGCTCTGGAATTGTGTTCTCCCCTGTCACAGGCCTGTGGCAGGAGGAGAGCTGCTACAGTTGTGGCATCTCCTGGGCAACAAGTCTTGCAGCCAGGACCAGCTTGGTAACCTGGAACCAGTCTGTGTGTGCCATTGCTGGGTGCCCTACCCTGCTCCCCTGAGATTGTGGTGCAGCAGGGCTCTCTCCACTCCACCGCCAGGCAGAAATCCAGGCATTTAGAGCACACATTTGCCTGGACCAGCAGCCTCAGCCTCCTACCTTCCTGGAGCAGCAGGGCTCTCTCCCCTCTATGCTCAGGCAGATCACCAGGCATTCAGAGGTTAAAAAGGACAAAGGTCATTACATAATGATAAAAGGCTCAACAAGAAGACAACTATTCTAAATATATATGTACTCAACATTGGAGCACCCAGATTCATTAAAAAAAAAAAAAAAAAAACTACTTCTAGTATATAAAACCACTTAGACAGCCACACAGTAATAGTGGGGAACTTGGATATCCCACTAACAGCATTCGACAAATCATTGAGGCAGAAAACTAACAAATAAATTCTGGACTTAAATTCAACACTTGACCTGTCTAATCTAATAGATATTGACAAAATACCTCCACCCATTAACCACAGAATATATATATTCTTATCAGCTATACATGGAACGTTCTCCAAGGTTGACCACATGCTCTGCCATAATTAATCTCAATACATTTTTTTAAAAATGGAAATAATACCAGCCGTACTCTCAGATCACAGTGGAATAAAAACAGAAATCAGTACAAAGAAGATCTCTCAAAGCCACACTAACACATGGAAATTAAGCACCTTGCTCCTGAATGACTTTTGGGTAAACAATGAAATCAATGCAGAAATAAAAAATACTTTGAAATAAATGAAAACAGATATACCCAAATCTCTGGGATGCAGCAAAAGCAGTCTTAAGAGGAAAGTTTATAGCACTAAACATTTACCTCAAAACATTAGAAAGATCTCAAATTAATGATCTAGCGTACACCTTGAGGAGCTAGAAAAACAAGAAACTAACCCCAAAGCTAGCAGAATAGAAATAACTAAACAAAAGACTAGAGCTGAATGAAATTGAGACCCAAAAATTCACACAAAGAATCAGTGAAATCAAAAGTTGATCCTTTGAAAGGATAAACAAAATCAATAGACTCCTTGCTAGATTAACAAAGAAAAAGAAAGATCCAAATAAGCACAATCAGAAATTGTCAAAGGCGACATTAAAACTGATCCCACAGAAATACAAAAGATTCTCAGAGACTACTATTAACACCTCTATGCTCACAAACTAGAAAATCCAGAGGAAACTGATAAATTCCTGGAAACACACAACCTGCCAAGATTGAATTAGAAAGAAATTGAAACCCTGAACAGACCAATACTGAGTTTCAAAGTTGAATCAGTAATTAAAAAAAGAAAAAGACCTACCAACCAACCAAAGCACCAGAACAGATAGATTCACAGACAAATGCTACTAGACATACAAAGAAGAGCTGGTACTAATTCTACTGAAACTATTCCAAAAAATCAAGGAGAAAGGACTCCTTCCTAACTTATTGTATGAAGCCAACATCACCCTGAAACCAAAACCTGGCAGAGACACAGCAAAAAAAGAAGACTACAGGCCAATATGCCTGATGAACATGGATATAGAAATCCTTAACAAAATGCTACAGACCAAATCCAGCGCACATCAAAAAGTTAATTCACCACAATCAACTAGTCTTCATTCCTGGGATACAAGGCTGGTTCAGCATTTGCAAAGCAAATGTGATTTACCACATAAACAGAATTTAAAACAAAAGCATTATGATTATTTCGATAGTTGCAGGAAAAGCCTTGGATAAAACCTAACATCCCTTAATGATAAAAACCCTCAACAAACTACCCATGAAAAGAACCTGCCTCAAGATAATAAAAGCCATCTATGACAAATGCACAGTCAACATCATGCTGAATGGGCAAAAGCTGGAAGCATTCCCCTTGAGAAGTGGAACAAGACAAGGATGTCTACTCTCACCGCACCTATTCAACATAGTACTGGAATTCCTTGCCAGAGCAATCAGGGAAGAGAAAAAAATCAAAAGCATCCAAATAGGAAAAGAAGTCAAACTATCTCATTGCCAACCATATGATTCTATACCTAGAAAGTCCCAAAGACTCTGCCAAAAGGCCCTGGAACTGGTAAATAATTTCGGTAAAGTTTCAGGATACAAAATCAATGTACAAATATCAGTAGCATTTCTATACACCAATATTGTTCAAGCTGAGAGCCAAATCAAGAACACAGTCCATTTATAATAGCCACAAAAAAATAAAATACCTACAAATATATCTCACCAAGGAGGTAAAAGATTTGTACAAGGAGAACTGCAAAACACTGATGAAAGAAATCACAGATGACAGAAACAAATGGAAAAATATTCCATGCTCATAAATTGGTAGAATAAATATTATTAAAATGGCCACACTGCCCAAAGCAATCTACAGACTCAATACTATTCCTATCAAACTACCAATGTCATTTTTCACAGAATTAGAAAAAAAATTCTAAAATTCATATGCAACAAAAAAGAGCCCAAATAGCCAAAGCAATCCTAAGCAAAAAGACAAAAACAAAAAGCCAGAGGAATCACATTACCTGACTTCAAACTATACTATAAGGTAACAGTAACCAAACAGCATGGTACTGGTACAAAAACAGACACACAGATCAATGGAACAGAATAGAGACCCCAGAAATAAAGCCTTACACCTACAGCCATCTAATCTTTGACAAAGTTGACAAAAATAACCAATGAGGAAAGGACTCCCTATTCAACAAATGATGCTAGGATAGCTGGCTAGCCATATGCAGAAGAATGAATCTGGACCCCCACATTTCACCATATACAAAAATTAAATCAAGATGAAGTAAAGATTTAAATGTAAGGCCTCAAACTGTAAGAATCTTAGAAGAAAACCTAGGAAACACCATTCTGGACATTGACCTTAGGAAAGAATTTATAACTCAGTCCTCAAAGCAACTGCAACAAAACCAAAAATTGACAAGTCGGATGTAATTAAACTAAAGTGCTTCTGTAGAGCAAAAGAAACTATTAACAGAGTAAACAGGAAACCTACAGAATTGGAGAAAATATTCACAAACTATGCATCAGACGAGGGTCTAATATCCAGAATCTATAAGGAACTTAAACAGTTCAATAAGCAAAAAACAAATAACCCTAGCCAGGCACAGTGTGTCACACCTGTAATCCCAGCACTTTGCGTGGCCAAGGTGGCTGGATCTCTGAGTCCAGGAGTTTGAGACCAGCCTGGGCAACATGGCAAGACCCCTTCTCAACAAAAAATACAAAAATTAACCAGGCATGGTGGTGTGTTCCTGTAGTCCCAGCTACTCAGGAGGCTGAGGTTGGAGAATTGCTTGAGCCTGGGAGGTTGAGGCTACAGTGAGCCATAACTGCACCACCACACCCTGGATTAGGTGACAAAGCAAGACCCTGTCTCAAACAAAACAAAACAAAGCAAAACCTATTAAAAAGTGAGAAAAGAACATGAACAGACACTTCTTAAAAGAAGACAAACAAACATGAAAAAATGCCCCATATCACTAATCATCAGAGAAATGCAAATCAAAACTACAATAAGATACCATTTCATGACAGTCAGAATGGCTATTATTAAAAAATGAACAAACAGCAAATGCTGGTGAGGCTTCTGAGAAAAGGGAATGCTTATATACTGTTGGTGGAAATCTAAGTTAGTTCAGCCACCATGGAAAACTGGTGATTTCTCAAAGAACTTAAAACTACTGTTTGATCCAGCAATTCCATTACTGGATATATATCGAAAAGAAAAATTGTTCTGCCAAAAAGACACATGTACTCATATGTTAATCACAGTACTATTCATAATAGCAAAGACATGGAATCAACCTAGGTGCCCATCAATAGTAGATTGGATATGGAAAAATGTACTCTATATACAACATGGAATACTACACAGCCATAAAAAAGGATGAAGTCATGTCCTTTGTAGCAAGATGGATGCAGCTGGAGACCATTTTCCTAAGTGAATTAATGCAGGAACAGAAAACCAAATGCCAATATTCACACTTATAAATGGGACATAAACATCTGGTACTCATGAACATAAATATGATAATAGAAGCTGGAGACTAATGGTAGGGGCAAGGGTTGAAAAACTGTTGGCTACTATGCTCACTACCTGGGTGATGGGATCATTCATATCCCAAACCTCAGCATCATGCAGTATTGCCATGCAACAAACCTACACATGTACCCCTTGAATCTAAGATGTAAGTTGAAGTTATTTAAAAAAGAAAAAATAATTTTTTAAAAACCTAGTAGAAAATGTAGAAATCAAACATGATGTTCTATCCCATCCCAAGGGTGTAGTAAATGTTCCTCCCTCTGCCCAGACACTTACGCCTCATTTCTTCACCTTCAAACTCCACTCATTTTTGTAGTCTCAGCTTAAATGTCATTTCTTAAGGGGACCCTTTGGAAAGAAGATGTTGGTTTCCTCTGTTAAGAACTCCCGTGGTTCCTTAACCTCTCTTTTTAGTAATACTTATTACAGTTATACTTTCTTTTTCCAAGTGTGTCTGCTGGATGACTGTAAACTCCATAATAACAGTGACAATTTCTGCCTTGTTTCTCACTTTACGCCCAGTGCCTAACACAGAATTTTGACAGGGCAGCTTGTTTTGTTTGTTTTGTTTTTTTGAACCAAGGTCTCACTCTGGTTGCCCAGGCTGGAGGGCTGGAGTGCACTGGCACAATCTTGGCTCACTGTCACCTCAACCTCCCAGCTCAGGTGACTTTCCCACGTCAGCCTCCTGAGTAGCTGAGATTACAGGCATGTGCCACCACTCTGGACTAACTTTTTGTATTTTTAGTTGAGACGGGGTTTCGCCATGTTGCCCAGGCTGGTTCTGAACTCCTGGATTCAAGCAGTCCATTGGCATTGGCCTCCCAAAGTGCTGGGATTACAGGTGTGAGCCACCACACCTGACCTGGACAACTTAACTGATACACCTGGGATCATCCCAGCTTCTACTTGGCTGCCTCAACTAATTATTAATAGTCTCTTTCACTCTTTTTCACTCAATTTGAGTAATAAGTTGTATGAACACCATAATTACTGGCTGATTGATTTATGAACCAAAATACCTAATTCGTTGTCTCCTATTCCTTCTCATAAAATCTCATTGAGACTCCTGGTTTATTGGATTCCTCTTATTTTATTCTAATTTGCAAACTCTCCCCAGACATCTTTTAGCCTTATTTCTTACCTAGCCAGTTTAGACTGAGCTCTTTGTTGAAAAGTACCCTATATTTCACTATTCCTCTTTTTTTCCTCTGCCTTGCAACCTTGCAAAATCTCTGTGTCTGAAATAATCCACTTGATTTCTTTGCTTCTTTACCTGCATTGATATATTTTGTGATTTTTCTTTACCAGCAGAGTGAGTTGATGTCACTATGAATTCATTGTCTCTGATCTCAGCTTAGCCCTCGGGGCTTCCTGGTAATGCTCCCATGTGGTTCCTGTCTCTGAAATCCTGGCAAACCTCAGACATGACTCTGCCCTAGCACTGATCACACTGTTTTGGGGTTTGTGTTTGTATATCTGTTTATCACACTAAACAGAATTCCTTGGAGATAGGGCCCTTCTCTTATTCATCTTTACTCCTCTAGCATCTAGCACATTTCCTAGCATGTTGTAAGTGTGGGAAATAAGTGCATGAAAAATGAATGAATGAGGACTGGAATGAATAACAAGGTACTAATGCAAGAAGCATAAGTAGGAAAAAAGAAGTTAATTGCAATTTTCATATTGTGTGACAACATTAACACCTGACAAACTTTTCAAACTATGGCAAAAGAGACAAACATATATTTTGTTTCTTATTTATAAGGTATGTGAGACATAATAATAATTGAAAGTATAGTTACATCAACATAGGATTTAACTGTATTTTTGTGCTTAAATCTAAATGGCCTCATATGCCTCTATGATATCTGTTCTGAGGAGCCTAAATTACATTGAGACTCAAGGATATCTGAACATTTTGTCACTGGAGGTTGCTAGCTTATATATTCAAAATACATTCTCAGCCTTGTAAAATACATTCAGTTTTACTGGGTTGCTCTACTTTCTACCTTAGGAAAATCTCTTTCCTACATTTCTAACCATGTGGGCCATTATGTGGAAGTACTCAGGCTAATCCTAATCCTAATTCTGCTTGTTCACTGTTCGTTTTTCCTATCCTACCTCTGGTGACTTTCCTGTTCTTAATTTGTTTTCAAGCTCTTAACCATTAGTAGTCTTAAATTCCTGGCCTCTCTCCTTATCACCAGTTATCTGAATTTCTAGATTATTCTGAATTTGCTAACCATGGGGCATTTATCTCTTTGATAGAGATTAATTCTTGTCTGTGCCAATCCTAGTCATAGTCCAACTGAGGTATCTTATTGCAATCATCATCTTAAATATCCAGGAAATTCAGCAGATTCAACAATATGCTTTTCAGGGACTATATTATTTGTCTGTGTCGAAAAATCTTAAAAAAAATAAGTACTACTACTTCCCTATAATGTGTGTTTTCTCATTAGGATTTAGGGTAAACAATCGTCTAGCAACTCAATAAGTGTGTTTTTTGTTGTGGTAATGTTAAGTGGTGACCATCACTGAGGAACAGCTTAAATTCACCAACTGAGGAGATTCTATTCCTAGATCCTACTATTCTGCCAGCAAGAAACATAAGCTGGAGAGAGAGAGTTGAAATTAGAGACTGCCAAGTAATCTTTGGCAATGATGTGAGCCACATCTAGGTGTACTGAGGAGAAGAGCCATATTTATATGAAATAATGCTCTTCTTACTCAAATATCTGTGATATTCTTCTGTATTTTAATGTTAAATGTTTATTACTCAATATCTAAAATGTGAGAGGAGGGTGATGTAGTGGAAAGAACCTTCAGAATGACCTGGGTTCTAACTGATTCTGACATTTACTAGGTGTGTGACTTTTAGCAAGCCACCAACTTTCTCTGAGACTATGTCTTTATCTGTAAAATGGAAAAAAATAATACTTCACTGGCTTGCTAAGATAATAAATTTTAAAAGAAATTCAAAGTACCTGACAGAACATCTGGTACAAAATAGGCAATTACTTAAACAAGTTCTCATTCAAGTTGTGATTTCACTTTTTTTTTGCTGTCTTCTTACTCATCCACATGTACTTGGTCTCAACATTTCAAGTTGGAGAAGGAAGTTAAATGGATTTTCATTTTAGTTTAAGAAATATGGAATTGAGCTGGTTTGCCAATAGGAGTAGGCTATTTAGATGAGTCTATTTGATTTCAGGATGATGTCCAGCCTCATCCTTCAGCAGCATGAGTACTGCTTGTTCCAGAAGTGTATTGCTGAAAGAGTGGGGTCATACAAAGTCAGGCATGGGTATCTCAAGAAATCAATGCCAGGGCACAGTTTTGGAAACATGGGTCATCCAGTAACATTTATTGCTATTCTGTGCAAAGAAACTTAACTAGACAACGTGAAGTGATGCAAAAGAACAGATCAAATAATATAATTTTATAGCTTCAAAATATTTATCTTTGGACTAGACTTCCTAGATTTTAAACATTGTGAAGGGTCAGAGTCCAGTGCCTTCCTTTCAGCACCCAATGCCTTCATTTTATGGATGAAGAAACTGTGGCTTAGAGAAGTTAAGTAACTTGCTCAAGTTAACAAAGGCATTTCTCTTTACTGACAATCCAGTACATTTACCATGCAACTCTTCTGATGAAACAATTTCTGGTCCTTGTAGAAATTTAAGAAGTTGTCCAAATTTTACATAAGGAAACTCAAAACGATAATAAACCAATGCAATCATTTCTAGTTATATAAAGGTTGTTAAATTTATTATTGTAAAAAAATTCTGGGTTTTTGTTGTTGTTGTTGTTATTTTTTGAGTCTCACTCTGTCCCCAGGCTGGAGTGCAATGGCACGGTCTTGGCCCACTGCAACCTCTGCCTTCCAGGTTCAAGCAATTCTCTTGCCTCAGCCTCTTGAGTAGATGGGATTACAAGCATGCACCACCACACCCGGCTAATTTTTGTATTTTTAGTAGAGACGGAGTTTTGCCATGTTGGCCAGGGTGGTCTCAAACTCCTGACCTCAGGTGATCTACCCACCTCAGCCTCCCAAAGTGCTGGGATTACAGGCATGAGCCACTATGCTCGGCCAAAAGTTTCTTGTAAATGTTTGCAAAGACCACAAGCTCTTGTCTATGATTTGCCTGGGTGTGATTTGTCTATGATTATCCTTGGTGCTTAAATGGCAGATTCTCCCTGTAGAATGTGGCTATCTCCTGAAAGAATGCTCAAGTGATTTAAATGACTGGATTCAGGGGCAATGAGTATGAGAAGGTCTCAAATAAGATCTTCATCTTGGCAGCCTGGATATGAAATGTGTAATAAATCTCTAAGAGTGGTCTATTGGAATCAGAAGGAGAATGGGAGATTAAGAAGTTAGAATGGAAAGGAAGTGATAGAGCTGGTAGTAGAGGCTATTTTGCCTGTGTGTGGTTGGTTTGTTTTTTGAACTTCTGGAATTCTTAGTAAAATTCCATAAAGCCCTCATTTCAAGATATAGGAGAAAATATTTTCTCTAAAAAACTTTAAACAGAAGACTAACTTACAAAGAAAAGTCAAAGACTTCATAGGTTGGCAAAATTCTTGTGTGAGATTTCTGCTTTCTTTGGCTCTGATTACTTCATAGGTGTTGGTTTGTAATATTGTGAGAGAAATGAAGGAAGAATCTATATTAATAAGAGCTGTTTTCATAGTATCCTGGACTTCTGTGAAATTATATTTTCTGCCTTTCAATTCTCATTGCTTTTGCATATGTTATACCGGGGCCAACAGAAAAGATAGGCGTGTTGTAAGCTATGATTCCAACTCTAGGCATCAAGAGTTAGAATTGTAGGTCAACAAACTAGAAGTGAAAGAATTTGTGTTAATGAAGCATTTCAGCAGGTGTAAACAGTATATCTAGGTTTCACCAGTCTGTGGGTGCAACATTTATTTATGATGTCAGTATTACAATACCTGCAGCCACCATCCTGTCTTTAGCCTCTATATTTTCTCAGCTTTTTTTTTTTTTTATTTTCTGACAGTGTCAGAAAGAGAACTGTCACACAGACACCTTCCTAATCAGACCTCCATGCTGCCCCCTCCGCTGACAGTGGCCTCATGCAGTCCCTCCGCATGGGGTAGACAGTGTCTTTCAGAACTCCAGAACTCCAGCAGATCCTCTGCTGCGGATGTTGCTCCACCATACGCCTGCCTCTTGGGAGGGGGACTCTTGCCGACTTGGTCGCTCTTCCTAAGCAGGAAGGGGACTTCCCCTCCACTCCTCAAGGCCTAAATAATCATCAAATCCAGAGAGAAGGAAATCATCTCCACTCACCTGCAAGCTAAGGTGTCTTGGTCACTATTGCCTATTTCAGGATCTGCCTCTTTCTAGAGTCCTTGAAATGGTACTGTCCATTTTCTTCTAAAGAAACCTGTAACTTCAGAGTGTGGACTTGCCCTGCGAGCCCTAGGGAAACAGGGCTCACATAACAAAATGAAATAATCCAACATCAGAAAATCTGGTTCACTTAGATATCCATGGTGCTACTATCAGGTGCCACAATTGAAGGTGTGATTGGCCTAGGGCAGTATCTTACTGCCTGACTTACTTCAAACTTTAGTATGCGTCAGGATCACCTGGAATGTTTACAAAATAGAAATCGCCGAACGCTGGCTCCAGAGCTTCTAATTCAGTAGGTCTGGGGTAGGGTGAGAGAGTTTGTATTTTTAACAAGTTCCCAGATGACAGTGATCCTGATGGCTCAAGAACCACATTTTGAAAAACTCTAGTCCTGGTGTAGATGAGACCTAGAGAAAATCACAACAAAATGTAGTAGTTCATCATCAGAATGTCTGGATTACTCAGTGAAACATGCTGCTTCGTAAGTGTCACATAGTGAGGGTATATTTAGCCAAGGAATGTAAAGCTGTTTGCAGTAAGTTGAAAACTACCTTTATCTTAAAAACGGAAAACATTTCAGATAAAATATCACAGTATGAGATGGTGAGTCATCTCAAAAACTGCCAAGCCTCCCCATTGCATCAACTGTACTCAAATTTTCAGAGAATAAAGAGCATTGTTTTCCAGGGCCATACAAAACAGTGGTCTTTGCATTCTATTGTAATACTATTTTCCCTTGTGTATCAGGAAGTGAATTAAGCATGTTTTTCTTTAAAGGCTCTTTCCCAATAGCTAATCCTGGAGTTAGCCCAGATTCTGCTCAGATATAAGTTGAAACCAGAGTTATAATAAAGAGAATAAATAATAATATTATTGAATAAATTCAGTTTTAGATAACAGAATAGTAAGAAAACTTGGCCATTTATTTCCTTCTCTTACATAGGACAATTTTGTCACTTAAATAACATCACTATTTATTATCACAGATTTACCTTGTTTCAAGAATAATCTAGAAGTTGCAATCAGTGATACATAGGAAGATAAAGTTGGAGAATGAAATGCTTCTGGTCATGTCTTATAGCCTTATAGCTGTTAATGTATGCTGACACTTTGCGATGCCGTGTTGCCCATCTCGGAGAATGTCCTTCGTCTCTATTACGCACTCTAAGTCTACCATAAGGAGGAGATGAAGAATGTAGGGTGCTGTCACTGTAGGGCAGAGAGCTTTCACCGTGCCCCAGGTGCTAATCTCAAAGCACTTAGAAGCTTAAAGACAGGGTACAAGATCAGAACTATTTCTTTATGACTCTTAATCTTTCTAAGGGAATGGGTAGAGAAATGGAAAGCAGTGATTCTAATTTTGTGCCAAAGGCAGGTGATTTAGGCTTCTGGGAGAGCAGAGAGCCGCCCCCCCCCCCCCACACCCAGAGCACAGGGAAAGCCCTGACGCATACATGGGCATAGTAAGGGGATTGCTAGCAGCAAGGAGGTTACCAGTTGAGAAAGGCATAGGATCTACCAGGTGACCCAGATATCACATGAAAATGCCCACTTTGAAAACAAAACAAAACAAAACAAAACCTGTGCTGGAACATATCTGTTGCTTTGCTTCTTTCCACCCCAGAAATGAAATCAGATTCCTTCTCATGGCTGAGTCCCAATACTGGGACTCAGTAATCAAATTACTGAGTGGTGCATCATCTCAAATAGAAGACTGAGCCTTAGAGTGCCCAGTGTCCATTAGCCATCAAGTGATATTACATTAATAAACCTAAGTAGAGGTATGATATTACACTGTAAATGCATTGGGAGAATTTTTATTATCATTCTAACCTAATGAAAGTGCCAGCATAGTCTCTTTCAACCTTAGATAAACTGAGCTAGGTATTTTGAGAGATTAAGTCTTCCAGGACCAGCCTAGGTTACCATTTAGGGCACTTATGCAGGCAATAATAAGCCTCCCTGCCTTAAAATTACATGGATAGACAGACAGACAGATAGAGAGACAGAGAAAAGAAGAGATATCAAGAAGCAGAGTTCTCAGGATCTATATCCTGGGGGTATGGGGGAAAGTATCAGAGTTCATACCAGAATGTGCACATGTACACACACACAAAACCTAAAAACAATTGTTTCTTGTGTTTGTTTTAAATTTTACACACATTATATACTTTGTTTCTGTTTATTTTATTCAACATCATGGGGTTTTTTGTGTTTTTTTTTGTTTGTTTGTTTACTTGTTTTGTTTTGTTTTTGAGATGGAGTCTTGCTCTGTCGCCCAGGCTGGAGTGCAGTGGTGCGATCTCAGCTCACTGCAACCTCTGCCTCCCGGGTTCGAGCAATTCTCTGCCTCAGCCTCCTGAGTAGCTGGGACTACAGGTGCCCACCACCACGCCCAGCTAATTTTTTGTATTTCTAGTAGAGATGGGGTTTCACCGTGTTAGCCAGGATCAACATCATGTTTTAAAATTTTTTCATATTGCTAGATTTACAAAAAAGTATTTTCTTCCCACTTCTGCATGAGAACATGGTATATTCATCCATTTATGTTGGCCTTATTTGTAACCTTTAATAGAATTTACGTTTTTTTATTGTTGATTTATGTAGGGAGACTTGTTAATGTTTTTGTTACAGTTGTAAGTGATATCTTATTTTCTAATTGTCAGAAAGAGGAACACTATAGATTCTTATATGTTGATCTCAAATTTACTTCTTATTTCTTTGTATTTACTTAGTTTCAGGCTTGTCTTTTGTTGGCCAGGACCTACAGTGTTCTGTGTCAAAAATAAGGACCTGTCTTATTCCCAAATGCTGAATGTAAAGGGAATGCCTCTAAGGTTTTTCTATTAATATGATTTTTAATAGGTGTTTGATAGATAACTATCAAAGTAAGGGAATTCCTTTCCATTTTTAATTTTCTGATAAGCTTTTTATTATATGTAGTTGTTGAACATTATCAAATTCTTTTTCTACATCTGTTGAGTTAGTCAAATGACTTTCCTCCTTTAGATCTGGCCTTTCTGATTTTAACCATACTTGATCATGATGTGGTGTTATTGTTATTATTATTTACAGCATTTTGGATTCAGTTAATATTTTAGGACTTTTGCATCTATGCTTATATGTGAAATTGCCCATAATTTCTTTTCTTCTCTTATCTGTATCAGGTTTAGTGTGAAGACTATGCTAGTACTACAAAATGAATTAAGTAGCTTTCCCACTAATTGGGAAAACTGTAAAACAGTCTAGACGTGGCCAATTTTGGAAGGTCTTTTTTATTATTAAATAACTGGCCAGATTTTCTTAGTTCCATTAGTCTATTCAAGTTTCCTTTCACCTTGGGAAATTTTGAAATTTTATTTTTTTCTAAAACTTATTTCTGTTTCATCAATTTTTTTTTTCAAATTTACTAACTTAAAATTCAGGGTATTCTCTCAAAATTTAAGAAATCCTATAAGTCTTTCAGCTATTTTCACTTTTTTGTGCATTATATTATTTATTCACACCTTCCTTCCTTTTTCTCTTGTTCAGCGTTTTCGTTTAATTTGAAGTCTTTTGAAATTTTCCTCATGATGTTCTCCTTAATTTGTTATCTCTTTAATCAGTAACTGAGAGAGGCTCAATCTAATAGAATGGGCAAGAGTTTCACAAAAGACACTCAACTTATGTGTGTGTGTGTGTTAATATATTTGTATATGCATTCTTCCAAGTTTAACGTAGTACTGCATTTCTTTAACAGTATGATCAGTTTAGCCCATTAACAGCGTTATAATTATTGCTGTCATCTTTTGGGTCATCATTTTACTCCAGACAGCATATCGTCTCAACTGCACAATGGATCTCTAGAGTTCTACTTCAGGCCTTCTTTATCACCACTGCCTGGCATACCTGCAAGAACCTCTCACCCTTATGACATATGGACAAACCAAGAAGTGCAGAGGAATTAACACCCGTGGATAACCATTAATCAGTGAAGTATAGGAGCTAGAAGATAAACATTCCTCTTTTCTATCCCAGGAGTAGACAATTCTGGAGTGCATTCTGCATGACTCCTCAGAAGTCCCTCCGTAGAGGATGGAGTCCTAGTTTGCCCACTATGGTAATCAGCTTGATGCACCCATAAATTGGCTTTCCTTTCCTGTTTCATTCTTCCCAGTCCCCTGCCCCTGTTCCTTGAGATACTTTTACAAAGGAATCTGCCTGCATACAAGACCTTGATTCAGGCTTTCTTTTTAAAGGAAACTAGGATAAGACACTGCTTTCTTCCTGGGTTTTGTTTCTTTTCTTCCTCTCCTAGCATCTATTGGATAATCAATTTGCTTACGTTGTTCTGAAAGTTACTCTTATTTTACTTTTATTCTTCTGCTGGTTACTCTTAGGTTACTGCACCACCTAAGAGTAGGGAAAATAGCTGAAGCTTTTTGATATCTCAGTCTTTTCCCCAAACAAATCAATAAGCTTCATTGGTTCTTATACTTTAATCTATATCCATATGCCCCAAGTTCCTGTTTGTGTCATTTAGCATTTTAATTCTGGATTCATAAAGATTGAGTGGGTTTATTTGTAGTAATTTCTCATTTAGACAATAAGAAACTCTATAATTCTTTACTCATTCATACTTATCATATCTCACTGCCTACTCCTGGATTCATCTCTCTTTTTTTCCTGGAGTATGGCCTGTAATAGTTATTTCAAAAGGGATGTATAATACATTTTCTGAAATTTATTTCTCCTCACACTTAAATTACAGTTTAGCTAGAAAAGAAAGTTTGGATTTTTTCTGTTTTTTGTTTTTTGTTTTTCGAGGTGGAGTCTCGCTCTGTTGCCCAGGCTGGAGTCCAGTGGTGCGATCTCGGTTCACTACAAGCTCCACTTCCTGGGTTCATGCCATTCTCCTGCCTCAGCCTCCCGAGTAACTGGGACTAAAGGCGCCCACTACCACGCCTGGCTAATTTTTTTGTAGTTTTAGTAGAGACGGGGTTTCACCATGCTAGCCACGATGGTCTTGATCTCCTGACCTGGTGATCCACCCACCTTGGCCTCCCAAAGTGTTGGGATTTCAGGCATGAGCCACTATGCCCAGCCAAAAAGAAAGTTTTTAAGAGTAAATGTATTTTCCAAACATTTCCAAACTTTGAAAATATAATTGTCTTCTTCTAACCAGTGTTGCTATTCAAAAGTCTGATGCCTAATTTTTGTTTTTTTAATGTGATCTTTTTGAAATTATTATCTTCTTTTTGTGCCTGGAAGCTTTTAGAATTTTCTTTTAGTCTTTGATATTGTTAAATTTTGTTGTAATTTGTTATCTTTATTTCAAAATGCTCATGTTCCTTAGAGAGCTAATTGTTTTTCACCTTAGGATCATCTTTATTCCTTGGCATAATCTATTCCCTTGGTTAATGACATTTACCTGGAACAAAAGCCTAGGCTTTGGTTTATAGGGGGTGGGGGGAGAGAGAGAGAGTGTGTGTGTGTGTGTGTGTGTGTGTGTGTGAGTGTGTGTATGGGGGAGAAGGGGGAGAGGGAGAGGGGGAGAGAGAGAGAGAAGGAGAAGTAGAAAGGAGAGGGAAGGAGAGACAAGGCAAGAGCATATATTTTAATCTGGATTCCATTATTTCCTATTTTTCCTTTCGAGTGTCTACTTCTCCCTTGGAATATTCTCAGTCCCTCCACTAGAGACACTGTTCATGTCTCAGAACAATGCCTTTCTTTGTGATGTCCTTTCCTGGTCAGAGAATGAGGTGAGGAATGGGAGAAATGGTCAGGGGCCTACGGGGCACTACCTCTTCTGACTCCTCACTCCAGCTAGATCCAGGCTCTGTCCTATTTTCACATGGCCGCCCCCAGTTGATACTCTTGCTTTCCATCTTCATGAGATGAAAGTAATGGGCAATGTTCTAGGAAGTTCATACTCATGCACTATATACATGTGTATGTGTACATGTTGATGCCTTCCAAATGTTCTGTTTTGCACAGCTCTAATTTCTATGCAAACCTGCAATCCCCTGTCGAACTTTCAACATTAAATAGAAGAGGTATGTTCTCACTCTGGCCACAGCTTGACTGACTCTGATTGTACCTCCAGTATTGTGATACCACAGGAAAAAAAAAAGGAAAAATAACAGTATGCCATTAGCACTCTTGGTCCATTTTGTGCTTATATTAAAAAATACCTGAGACCAAGTAATTTATAATGAACAGAAATTTATTGGCTCATAGTTCTGGAGGCCGGGAAGTTCAAGATCAAGGAACTGCATCTGGTGAGGGCCTTCTTGCTGTTATTCCCTACCAGAAAACAAAGGGGCAAGAGAGTGCATATGAGAGAGTAAGAGATTGAACTCGCAGCCTCAATCCCTTTTATAATCATCATTTATCCATTCATGAGGGTAGAGCTCTCATGAACCTAAATGCTTCTCACTAGTCCCCATCTCCCAACACTGTAGCATTGGAGATTAAGCTTCCAACACATGCCTTTTGGGAGACACAGTTAAACTATATCACATTTTCTACCTCAATCCATATACCAGTTGTAGCCTGCTAGCCCTCCCCTCCATCCTCACCGTCATTTTCTCTCTACATTGGGACTACCTTTTAATTCCTAAGGACCACTCACAGGGTTTGTTTTCACTACTGAGCATGGCTCTGGGTTTTAAAAATTTCCATTTCTCTCTTCTGGTGTGCCCAGAGTTGGGTGTGAGGCAGGAGCTGGCAGCCTAGTCTTAGTTTCCCGTCTGACCCAGACCTGGTTTTGATTTATTCTTAAACTCTTGTATGGCTATTTAACTTTCTAGGAATGTATTTAGGCAGATTCATACTTTTTCCCCAAGACCCATCACACTACTCTACTACATGAATTTAAAAACTAGCTTACTATGGAAATAATAGATCCAGCTGAAGAGAGGCAGTATAGCCTAGTGATTAATGGTATGAAGGTATGGTGTCAGATGGCCGACCAGGGTTCACATCCCAGCTCATGAGACTCACTAATGGTATGACTTTGAATGAGTAACTTAATCTCTCTAGATCTCAGTTTTCTGATCTCTAAAATGTAAGCAGCTAATACAGATCTTTTCCCCTTGTTATTTTTCTTTACCAGCTAGGCTGTGTTGTGGACCTTCCGTATCATGTAAGCAGCAGTCAGGTGGCAAGGTGTTGTGGAGCTGAAATATAGTGGCTTTCTTAAAGAGAAAACTACAAAATTATAAAAGGGCCTGTGCAAGTAAGAACCCCTGAGACTGAAATCTTCATGAGCCTCACTGCAAATTTCCTAGGCTACAATGGGAACGAAAATAGATTCTAACTTAGTGTTATCCTATAATGTTATTGTGAAATATTTTTAATTAATATAGACCCTGGCAAATAGTAAGTATACAATAGGGTTAGCTTTCATTATTCTTGAAGGAAAAAAAAAGTAGGGTTCTGTGTTTAAATTCATGTGGAAATGCTACACACACAGTCTTCAATTCTTAGAGTTTCACAATCCACGTTAACATATTGTAATTGCAACACAGTAATTTAAGTGTGCAGATAATTTGTAGCTTCTTTACTTTGTAGTGGATCTGGTCTTCCCAATGCCCACCACCCACTGCTTAGAAGAACAAAACAAAAACAACAATGCCCAATCCAATCTAAAATTCTATCCAATATTTTAAATAATTCTTTTAGATAGCACTAAACTTCTCTTGCATAAAATACTGTCTCTTATCTAGCCTCTGTCTCTTATCTAGCCTCTTGCTCCCCCAAGAAAGCCAGATATATGAGGAGAGAAGTGTGTGGCTTGTAGAATCTGAAGGCATATGGGAAGACGGACTCTTTGGATCCACAATGAACATACTACATTCGCTGTCTCCTTTGTAGTCTGGGAAGGTCCCGTTTTTGTTTGTTTGCTAACGCAGGCTACTGATACTTCTGGATTAGGCAAAGCTTCCTATGATACCCACTGACTAACAACCTTTTAGCTCCTGTTGGTGCTATAGACTAGTGCTTCTCAAACTTGAACATCAATAAGAATCACCTGGAGAAATAACTAAAACACAAATTCCTGGGCCTCACTGCCGCAGATTCTGATGAAGTAGGTTTGGGGGTGAGGCCTGCAAATTTAAACTTCGAAGCAGCTCCTAGGTCATGCTGATGCTGATGCTAACTGAAAATAAAAGTTTTCTGCATACTTCCAGATAGTAAGGCTCCCCTCTGAAACCTGTGACTCCCATAAAGGCCTGCCTAAGAAGTCCACCTTCTAGCCACCTTCTGGCTATGGTGCTTCGTGGTACCTTCCCTGCCACAACCACCATTGGAAAGATTCTCAGCCAGACTAAGTAACACCCAGGATTCAAGGTAGCTCGGGAAAGCTCGACCTCTTGGCTTCCCTCTGCCTGACCATGCCATATCAATGCTTCCTGGATACAACTGCTCCTGGGGGAAGCCTGAGAGAATTCCTTCTAGGGCACAAGAGCTGCTCCTCTGCCCATGGTGTTCCCCTCACTTCTTGAACACTCCTCTCCATCTCCAGGCCAAAGCCAAGAGAGCAGAAAGTGGTTCACATATCTGTTTCTGTCACTCTCTGCCTCTCTCTGTTGCATCTCCTTCCCTTAACTACCAGACTTGAGAAAGGGAAGGATGTTCTTTCATTTTCTTCTACACCATAATCATTTGTTTTTATTTATGATTATTATTATTATTTCAAGACAGAGTCTCACTCTGTCACTCAGGCTGGAGTGCAGTGGCATGATCTCAGCTCATTGCAACCTCTGTCTCCTGGGTTCAAGCGATTCTCCTGCCTCAGCCTCCCAAGTTGCTGGGATTACAGGCATGTGCCACAACGCCTTGCTACTTTTTTTTACTTTTAGTGGAGACAGGGTTTCACCATGTTGGCCAGGCTGGTCTCAAACTCCTGGCCTCAAGTGATCTACCTGAGTTGACCTCCCAAAGTGCTGGGATCACAGGCATGAGCCACCATGCCCAGACGGTTAAAAATATTCTAGTAGTTTCCCATCTCTTTCGGAATAAAAGCCAAGGCCTATAAGATCCTGCATCCCTAGGCCCCTGGTACCTCTGATCCTGCATCCCTAGTTCTTCCCATGTTCCCTCCTCCAGCCACACTGGCCTCCTTCATGCCCCTTGAACCCCCAGGCACACTGCCCTAAGGCCTTTGCCACAACTATTAGTAACTTCCTGGAAACACAGATTGGAAAACAGGCTAGTGAATAGTTCAATATTCCTCAAAATATGAGATATTATCCCTTTGTTAAATTGAAAGGTAAAAGGCACATCTTTAAACAGAACTCAAGTACTTCTAGGAATAAAAGGCAACTATCATCAAAGCAATTAAAACTATTAAAACCTGAGTATTACAGCTAGAAAGAATTAGGCTTGAATCCTAGCAGTATAATACTGGGAAAATGACTTGATTTCTTTAATCCTCCTTACTACATAAAGTCAATAAGGTGGTCCTCACTTCTCACATTTCTTTTATGTGTACAGTTCAGTTACCATGGTTTAGTTAAATAATGCCAGTGCCCAACAGCATGATTCACACTTTGGTTACCATGCTACATTAACTGTGAGTAATTGCATAAAATGCAAACTGCTATCAGCTCCTTAAGTCCTCAAATCACTATGTAAATAATAATGCATATCTTGATTAGTGACAAGTCACATCTTTTTTTTTTAAAGCCTGATGGCCATTAGTCACTGTGCATCTATCACTCAGTTCACACTCAAACAGTAAAACGTGTAGTTGTGATATAGCTCCAATGAGTGGAGGAACACCAGGGTTCTTGGTCTTCACGCCGATTTAGATAAAATGACATGGACACACGTGGAGTGGTTTTAAGGAACAGAAAGTTTAATAGGTGAGAAGGCAGAAGGAAGAGGCTCTCCTGTACAGAGATAGAGGGAGGCAGGCTCCAAAGCCTAAAGAGGGAACCCCGCGCTTAGGTAATATCAACCAGTTATATGTGATGACTGGAGGAGGCGGTGTCTGATTTGCATAGGGCTCAGGGTATTGGTTTGACTAGACGTGTCATTCACGTAGCCGCCCCCCTGGAAAAAAACTGGCCCTCCCACCTTAGTCTTTTAATACACAAATGCAGGGCACCATGATATTCCACACACTTAGGGATATGTGGGGGCGGCCATGCTGCCAGGCACATGTAGGGGCAAGAGCAAGAGGACAACGGTGGGAATCGCCATGTTGGCTGGACCCAGTTTCTAACGGCTTGCATTTGCATATTAAAGGTTGCCAGCCTGAGTCTAAGAGCCAGGGCTTTCATGCTAGATAGAAGCTGCGAAAAAACCTTCCAAGGACCCCTTTTTCCTTCTCTCTGCCTAGAATAATTTCTTATTAACTCCTACCACAGTTAGTGTTAACTCCTTGGCTCCCAGTGACAAACCCATGTGACATTTTGAAACAAAACAGATATTCGAAAGAAAAAATTGACCACAAAGATGAAGTGCAGCAAATAAACGAAAAGTGATAATGCTGGAAATGAAATTCAAATCGAACATAAATGGAGTTATAGGAGAAATAGTAGACTGAGGGAATGTTGATATTATTGCCATATGAAAGACCCTAGATATATAACTAGAGGAACTTTGTAAAGGCAAACTTACCAACACAAATGAGTAAAGTAGTTGTAATGGAAAAGATGCTGCTGTCTCAGAGCAGGGGTCCCCAGCCCCAGGGCCGCGGGCGGGTACCAGTCCATGGCATGTTAGGAACCAGGCCACACAAGAGGAGGTGAGCAGGGGGCAAGTTTGTTTATAGCGTGAGCTCTACTTCCTGTCAGATCAGCTGCAGCATTAGATTCCCATACGAGGGCAAACCCTATTGTAAACTGCTTTACAATTTAAAGACCCCTAGAGGGATCTAGGTTTCACATACCTTATGAGAATCTCCTGATCATCTGAGGTGTAACAGTTTCATTCCGAAACTAACCACTCCCACCCCCTAATTTTTCATGGAAAAATTGTCTTCCATGAAACAAATCCCTGGTACCAAAAAGGTTGGAGGGCCCTGTCTCAGAGGAAGTGATGCTGGCAAGAAACCTTCACACGAAAGGCAGTCTTAGAGATATTTGATGACATTGAAAGCATAAAGGATAAAATTAAAGCTGATACAAACTTAGAAAGGAGTATAAAAATTTGCCAAGGCATAGATATACCTGCGCTGTATTGTGTTATATGATAGGAAGAACAAGACTGGAACCAAACTACTCTTGATTATTTTTGAAGACATAAATCACTTTAATTCTGTATGTTTTTGATGCTTTAAATTGCAGTATGCTAACTTGTTTTATAAATTTTTAAATTTCTCTATATATTTATAACCAGCAGTAGGAAATTTTTTTAAGTTTTGACAGAATTTTTTGAAGTTGTAGAGCAACTCTAATTTTTGACTTTGATTATTAGGCTCTCTTGGCACAGTTTCAGGTTGCACAGTCATTTTTAAAGTCCCACACTTCCATGCAAGGCAGAGATTGCTCGGATGTTAAAGGAATTTACTTTACAGGATTGTTGGGCAGATTGAAAGAAGTAGTGCATGTCAACACCAACTATGAGATCTGATATGCATTAGGTTCTTAATGAGTGTTCTCTGTTTTATGTGACTATTACCAGTTGCTTATTCTTTTAGGAATTTGGGGGAGTTCGTGTGATTATGTATGACCTATTTGATAATTAAAATTTGTTAGATTATTAATGTCGGATTTTTTTTTTAATGTATTCCAAACTAAAAATCTAAATTTTTTCCTTCTTTTTTTTTTTTTTTTCCAGATAGGGTTTTGCAGTGTCACCCAGGCTGGAGTGCAGTGGTGTATCACGGCTCACTGCAGCCTTGCCTTCTTAGGCTCAAGTGATCCTCCCACCCCAGCCTCCTAAGTAACTGGGACTATAGGCATGTGCCACCACACCTGGCTAATTTTTTAATTTTTTGTAAGGACAGGGTCTCTCTATGTTGCCCAGGCTGGTCATGAACACCTGGGCTCCAGTGATCCTCCTGCCTTGGCCTCCCAAAGTGCTGGGATTACAAGTGTGAGCCACCAGGCGTGGTCTGTTATTTTCTTCAGAACAATTTTTGATCGCTATCTACCCCCTCCAAAATATTCACAAAACTTATGAGTTATTCATGGAATGGAAACACCACATTTATGGGCACTTCCATTGGAAAAGTATTAAAATGGAATTTTAATAAATATGATATTGTTTCATTTCCTTACTTTATTTTCATCTATCTCTGGGTTTTCCCTTTAAAAATAAAAAGTGCCTTTAAAATATGCTTAAAGTTCCTTTAAAATATGCTTTTGGGGATTAAGGAATTAATATTACATGAAGCTCATTTGGGGAACTACTAATGGAAGTACCATAATGATTATAGACAGGTAGACTTTTCAAAGGAATCAGGTCAGCAAGACTGATTCTTACGTGGAAATTTTAGGACCCAAAGAAAGCAATGGAAACAAAGAGAGCAGTAAGTATATACTTACTACTTAGAAGTTGGCCCTATATTGAAATTAGAAGCTTAAAATACCCACGAGATTTTTTTTTTTTTTTTTTAACTACATGATCATGTGTTTTGCTGATGAGTGAGAAGTTCTTTGAGGGGAAATTTGTGAGTTTTAATGCTCTTGAAAAACAATGTATCTGTTAACGGGATCTAGGTAGGCTACTGAACTGATTGATAAACTGAGTATGGCTTGTATCAGCTTTTGTCTTAAGGGAGAAGTAACAATTATTTAACCAATAAAATGACAAAGTACTTGTGGATAGATATTTTAAAAGAAGCAGTTGAGCTAAGACTGCAACCTAGTGGTGAGTTTGTAACTGAAAAAAAAGTGACTGCATTCATTCTAGGCCATTGATAAAAGGGGCATTTGAATTCAAGATGAGAATGAACAGGCAGAAGTCCATTGTGCCCTTGTGAAGACTAATCTGAAATCATGGTGGAGCAGGGCTAAAAATGGGGAAAGGATGGCTGTTACCATATCCTTGAGGCTGTTAATTTTGTGTATTTTCTACTTTATCAGAAGCTTCTGCTCACTTACATCAGTTTCTTTGTCTCTTTAAAGATGAAGACCTTGACAAAACCACCATAGTTTATCTTCTCACACTGGTTGCACTTAGTTTATTTGTTTAATCAGTTTCACTTTACAACAGACTTCTGTTTCCTTTTATTTTTGTAATTAAGGTAATTCAGATCATACTCTTCTTTAATTCCAGTAAGTTTTTCATGTGAGAGGATTCCAAGATGATTCTAAATGTCATTCTCATTCTTTGACTCCCTAATAGTCCTTGGGTTTTTACTGTTTAATGTAGCCTTTGTTCCTTGCAAACGCTTATTACTAACTATATTTATTATTTTCACATTGCATTGTATTAATATGGAAAATATTATTGACATGGTAATGCTCAGACTTTGTTCTTTTAATGATGATCACCTCTCTCTCTCTCTCTCTCTCTTTTATTTTTCTTTTGTTAGAGACAGAGAGTTGCTCTGTCACCCAGGTTGGAGTGCAGTGGCATGATCATAGCTCACTGTAACCCTGAACGCTTAGGCTCATGCTATCCTCCTACTTTGGCCTCCTGAGTAGGTGAGACTATAGGCATATGCCACCATGCCCAGCTAATTAAAAAATTTTTTTATAGAGACAAGGTCTCGCTATGTTGCCCAAGCTGGTCTTAAACTCCTGGCCTCAAGTGATCCTCCTGCCTGAGCCTCCCAAAGCACTGGGATTACAGACCTCCACACACACTAAATATAGAATATTCAAGAAACATAGTATAAGAACTTGAATATTTTAATTGTTATATAACTTATTCTGAGTTTTAAAATCTACATGTATCTTAATTTTTCTCATTTTCTCATCAATCCTTTTTAAGCATATATTTAAGAATTTGTTCAGTGTTTCTTCATTTTTTAAAATTATTATTATACTGTAAGTTCTAGGGTACATGTGCACAACGTGCAGGTTTGTTACATATGTGCCATGTTGGTGTGCTGCACCCATTAACTCGTCATTTACATTAGGTATATCTCCTAATGCTATCCCTCCCCCCTCCCCCCACCCCACAA